>NC_060880.1:11277754-11405254 GCF_021901495.1 Neodiprion virginianus | reverse complement strand
ACGACTCATAAAACCCAAAAATTTAGGGACGGTGGGAGGGGGACTGCGGACCCCGTCGCCTCTGACGTCATTTTTTACATGAATTTCATCTTCTCTGCAGAGTCGGGAGGGTGATAAAACCCAAAAATTTAGGGATGGCGGGATGGGTAAAGGGTGGGCCCAGTTGCCTCTGACGTCATTTTTCCCTCCGAGATGCGCAGAACGTAGTGCGCACCGCATCTCTGACGTCATTTTACCCTCCGAGATGCGCAGAACGCAGTGCGCACCGCATCTCTGACGTCATTTTACCCTCCGATATGTGCAGAACGCAGTGCGCACAGTTCCCAAATTCTTGCGATCTATCGGCTTATATACATATAAGCTCGACGCATCCGATGCAGACTCGTCAGTCTTACACGATACGTGCAAGTCAAAATAGTTATACAAAGTTCAGCTTATATCAACGTCAAAGTCATGGCAGTCGAAGCGTATATGGGACTTGCGGAGCAGATGGAGAGGACGTACAATTTGCTGAGAGAGCAACCACCCGGAGAAGAGAATGACGCCGTCATCAATCATTGGGCTGATATCGGAATTGCAAATATCCAAGTTCTGCGCGATATTTCCATGCAACGAGGAACAACCGTTGGTGCGAAAATACGGATCCAACATACGATCACACTCCTGCAATCTTGGGTGACGAAGATCAAGCAGTTGCAGCAGCGCACAGTAGTGACGGGTGGAAATATCGGTACTCCTGCGGGTGTACAATGGGACGACGTGGATAGCGCTTTTGCCAGCCGAATCAGAACGGGGGTTGTCACAAATCTCCGTCATAAAAATTTGGACGCCTTTCTGGACGATGTGCAGCGCGTCGTCACCGAAAAGTTGGAGCTGATACTGCGCGAGGAGGGAAATGTGAAGGTTAACCTCATATTATCGTGCAAATTTGAAAATGCCAAGCACGAAGAGATCTCCACCGAAGTTAAGAGTTTCAACACCTCCAACGTGGCGATTCTCCTCCCATCAAGCGATATAAATGGTTGGTTTATACGTGCACGGGGTGATCTGCAGTCAAAGGTGGAAGATTTCGAGCAACGCGATTCCGGCTGGAGTATGATTGAGATCCTTAACATCGCGGTAAATATCAATCGCTATCAGCCTCTCGCCGCCGGGGCTTCAACATTCGTCGAGCTGCCCCAAGACATTCAACGGAAGAGAGCGGTGGTGAACGTGAGGAACGAGGACGAAAGATGCCTTCTCTGGTCCGTCATAGCAGCCCTCCACCCGGTCAAGATCAACGCCGATAGGACTAGCCGTTATCATCGATATATTTCCGAGTTGGACTGTACAGGTATCAAATTCCCTGCTACTCTACATGATGTGAAAAAGCTTGAAAGATTGAATAATTTGCGCATCAATGTATATGGAATAGAATCTCAAACTTTTTCGCATCATGTAAAATCAAATAAAAGCGTCATCGTGCCAATTTATTTGAGTAAAAATTTGCATAGCGTAAACATTGACACGATCAATCTTCTAATGGTTGAGAGTAATCCGGAAGACGATATGACTGGTGAGTTTGCACCGAGATTCCATTTTGCTTGGATTAAAGATCTTTCCCGATTGGTGAGCAAACAATTGTCCGTTCATGAACACAAAATGTTTTTATGTGACAATTGTTTGTGCCACTTTAGCGTGAAACATGCCTACGGCAATCATCGACAAGATTGTATTACGCTAAATAAAGTACGCATGGAGTTTCCCAAGTGTAAAGATTTAGTATTTTCCAATTTTCAAAACAAAGGCACCGTTCCATTTGTCGTATACGCCGATCTCGAATGTATATTAATCCCTGAACCTGTGGATGAATTTGAAACTCGTAAGACTTGTGAAATTCAAAAGCATATCCCGCACAGTGTAGCGTACTATGTACATTGCGCGTACGATGAGACTTTATCGGAGTTTCACGGTAAACGCGGTGTCGATTGCATAGATTGGTTTATGAAACAGCTTAAAGATTTATCAATTCAAGTAGAGTCACGCATCAAAAACATAATTCCGATGGAGTCTCTTACCCAAGTGCAACGTGATCATCACATGCGCGCAAAGAATTGTTATATTTGTGAAAAACCGTTTACCCCTGAGGAGAAAAAGTGTTACGATCACTGTCACTTCACGGGTAAATATCGTGGTCCTGCTCATAATCGGTGTAATTTGAATTTCAGAGAGTCGCACACAATTCCAATAGTTTTCCACAATTTGTCCGGTTACGATTCTCACTTTTTAGTAAAATCTCTCGCGTCAACTTTTCCCGGTAAAATTACACTGCTACCCATAAATAAGGAAAAATACATATCCTTCACGAAACACGTCGATGGAACAATGATGCACTTGAGATTCATCGATTCGTTTCGATTTATGGCTAGCAGTATCGATAAACTTTCCAAATATTTGACCGATACCGATAAACGCATAACACGTAAATTTCATAATAACCCGACTCAGTTCAGTTTGATGACCCGCAAAGGCGTTTTTCCCTATGAATACGTCGATTGTTGGGGGAAACTCGATGAACCGCGATTACCTGCAAAGAAGCATTTCTACTCGCACCTCTGCGATGCAAATATTTCAGACACCGATTACGAGCACGCGCAAACTGTTTGGAGGGAATTCCATTTAGAGTCATTGGGGGGCTATTCAGATTTATATTTAAAGACCGATGTTCTTTTGCTTGCCGATATTTTCGAAAATTTCCGCGCTAGTTGCTTC
Source organism: Neodiprion virginianus (assembly GCF_021901495.1). Taxonomy (NCBI): domain Eukaryota; kingdom Metazoa; phylum Arthropoda; class Insecta; order Hymenoptera; family Diprionidae; genus Neodiprion; species Neodiprion virginianus. The sequence goes on along the minus strand of NC_060880.1, from coordinate 11,402,503 downwards.
AAAACATACGATTTAGATCCGTTGCATTACTACACTGCACCGGGGCTTGCTTTTGACGCGATGCTCAAGCATACTAATGTAAATTTGCAACTTTTAGACAACCCTGAAATGGTGTTATTTATTGAAAGAGCCATTCGAGGCGGCGTAGCACTATGCTCTAATCGACACGCTCGGGCCAATAATAGATTCATGGGAACAGATTTTGATCCAAACAAAGCGGAATCGTATCTCATGTATTTTGACGTGAATAACCTGTACGGTGCAGCTATGAGCGTGCATTTACCAATCGGTTCGTTCGAGTGGGAATATCAGCACATCGATATAACGAACCATCCGGACGATTCGCCGATCGGTTACTTTCTGGAGGTAGATTTGGACTACCCTGTAGAACTCCACGAGGATCACAAAGACTTACCTCTTTGTCCCGAACATTTTACTCCTCCAGGTAGTAAAAATGCCAAACTCGCGACCACCCTTCACCCCAAAACAAAGTATATATTACACTATAGAAATTTGAAACAGTGTTTGAGTTTAGGATTGAAATTAACAAAAGTGCATAGAATTTTGAAGTTTGCGCAATCTCCATGGCTCGAGCCTTACATCACGCTCAATACAGACATGCGTAAGCAATCTAGGAATGAATTTGAGAAAAACTTTTACAAACTCATGAATAACGCTGTGTTCGGCAAGACTATGAAGAATGTGCGAAATCATAAAGATGTTAAATTGGTTACAAAATGGGAGGGAAAAGGTGGTGCGAGAACGCTTATTGCCCGAGCAAACTTTCACAGCTGCACCGTATTTGACACTGATATGGTTATCATTGAAATGAATCGTGTCAAAGTTCACTTCACCAAACCTATTTACGTCGGCGCATCAATTCTAGATCTGTCAAAAATCTTTCTCTACGACTTCCACTATAATTATATTAAAACCAACTTTTCGAATAAACAGGCTAAATTGATGTATACCGACACAGACAGCCTTATTTATCAATTCAATGTGCCTAATATCTACGATATCATCAAACGTGATGTAGATACAATGTTTGACACCTCTGACTATCCGCCCGACAATGTGTATGGTATTCCCCTTAAAAACAAAAAACAACTAGGGCTAATGAAGGATGAAAATAATGGTAAAATTATGACAGAGTTTGTGGGACTGCGAGCAAAGCTGTACACATTTACTACGATGGGTGAGGATGGGGGAAAATATGACAGTGGCGTAAAAGTGAGTAAGCGTGCCAAGGGTGTAAGAAATTCATCGATAAATAGCATCACGTTTGATGATTATAAGCGCTGTCTGACGGCTTACCGAGAGTTGACTCTTCCACAGTGTTTAATACGCAGCAAAAAACACGAAGTAAGCACGATCGTACAAAAAAAATTGGCTCTGAGTTGGCAGGATGACAAGCGGCAATTGATACCTGGACAGACCGACACCGTACCTTGGGGGTTTGTCCCAGCCCCCCAATAGCTATAGGATAAACTGTAGACATAGAATTGATGTAAATATTTGATGTTTGACGCCTCGAACGATCCACCATCGGGCGGAAACGTTTCATGATCAATACGATATTTAATAGATTTGAAGTTTCAAAATGCGAATTCATATACTCAACAATTGTTCATTTATTTATTATTAATATATCGAGCAATTATTCATATTTATTCGTTTACCACGAGAAAAGTTTTCAGAAAATGAAAAAAAATTTTCAGGAAACGAAAAAAACTTTTCAGAAAATGAAAAAAACTTTTCAGAAAACGAAAAAAAGTTTTCAGAAAATGAAAAAAAGTTTTCAGAAAACTTTTTTCCCATTTGATTAACACGTGAAAAAAGTTTTCGGAAAATGGAAAAAAGTTTTCAGAAAATGAAAAAAAGTTTTCAGAAAACGAAAAAAAGTTTTCAGAAAATGAAAAAAAGTTTTCCAAAAAATAAAATGTGTAATAATCGTATGGCAAAATTGCATATTATTATTATTATTATTATTTTCATAGTGCAGAGTATGGCACATGTGCGCACAAAGGAGATAAAATGTGGAAATATTTGTATATTCAAAATCTTTTATTGTAATTCGGAAAATACATACAAATTATGTTACATGTCTGTTTTATTTATCCAACTATTGTGCGAACTATCAAAACCCAACCACTTCACATAGAACAGATTCCCCCGCTTGCGTAATACTTTCTCCACAAGGTAGCCGTCGGGATATTTCACTTTGGCGAGCTCTTCCTCGTAGAAGCCCCCCTCGATGGGATGATCTTGATAATCGGTAAGTTTGTAGGTGGGTGGATTGGTATTTTTCACCTCACTCACGGTGAATATTTCAGTCGTCCAATTGGGTGTATAGCCTTTTTCAAATACATTCTTGTACTTGCTGATTCGAACTCGATCGCCCACACTGAATTTCCGCGCTCGATCGCTTCGTTTGATTTGCCGAGGCTTGTACACACTACGATACAGCTGTTTTTCATTCTCCGTGCTGACATCCACCGGTTTCATCCGAATCGTGCGATGTTTGGTGTTGTTGTAGGACTTCATTAAATTATCCAAAATATTAATCCACTCGTACGATCCTTGGAGAGTAAACCGCTTCCACATTTTATTCTTCAATGTTCGATTGAAACGTTCGCATATCGACGCCTTTAAGTTGCTAAATGTCGAATACATGTTGATATTGTGATGCTTCACGAGGGCTTTGAATTCGATGTTGTAAAATTCTTTGCCTCGATCAACGTGCAGATGTGTAGGTATACGACTCTGGATCAGTACAGATTTCATGGCGGCGGCAACATCTTTCCCACTCTTGGACTTTATCGGCACCGCCCACGCGTACTTGGAAAATATATCGATGATTGTTAGTAGGTATTTGTATCCCTTGTTGCACGAGCTGTATGCGGTCATATCGACGAGATCAGCTTGCCAGGTCTCATCCAGTCCGCGTACATCTACGAATCGGCGCGGATAGTTGCGTCGAGCCTGTCTGTGAAGTTCGGCAGCTATGGCAGTCTTCATTGTCCCCAACTCTTCACCTATCAATTTTTCGAATTGCTGTCCAACCACTCTGGTTCCTCAATCGATACTAATTCCCTGCTGGTCTGTCCCAACGTTGGTGTTGCCTGCTCCCCAATATGTTTGATGCGATTCAACGTATTTTCAATGATTTTGTTATTTATGCGTAGCTGTTTCAACTCCTCGTTGTGATTATGCGCGAAACTCTTAAAATTTGATTGAAAAGTATCCACAATATCCACAGCCATAGACTGTAAAGCGGTATTGAGAACTTTTAGGGAAACGGCGTCGGTGGAGTGCTGCGGATCAGCTATGTTACACAATCGTTTACCGTCCAAATCATACTGATTGTCGCTGGTGATTTTGAATCCAACACCCGGAGGCCCTCGAATAAATTTTTTACCCCCACCACGCTCCGAGTGTCGCCCGAATATGTCTATGCTCATCACTGGACGGTCACTGAACAAATGATGATTTTATGTTCACACGCCGCTAATAAACGATTCCAGCCTCACGCAACTCCTCAATAATGGAGACTATTTCGTTAGAATGGCTGGTATTGCCTGCAGCCTGTGACGCCATAAGCAGCCGGAGACGATCTACAATTTCATTTGGATCATCCCAGTAGACGTAATCGACATCTTGCCCCTCCTTTCGCGCAATCTTATATTCGGGTAAGCCTTTACCTGATTTTTTCGGCGAGCCAACGTGTTGTGCAATGAAATTTCTATACTTTGCACTTTTTAAATCATCTCGAAGGCTTCCATCGGCTTGGTAACGTTTTCGATGCGCATTTGTGGTCGTTACAATTTTTATATAATTATTCTTGTCCGCGTCATTTACAACCGATGCATCGGGTGATTTTTTAAACAGTAATTCGAGTAATCCAGGTGTTCTCTCATAACTTTTATTCCCCACATTGACCAGATTATCAGTGAAATTGATCGGTGTATCGCCAATCACCATACCGCTTGTCAACTTTCGAACGCCGTATGTAGTATCCAAATCCCTCTTTTTACTTGAGCTGAACATTTTCAAATATTGTGCTGTGGAATCCGTTGTTTTCTTCACAGGTGTACTTGTAGTAGAAATTTCGCCAAACTTCAGTGTTTTATCATTTGCATCCATGAAATTCCCCACATCCATATCCTCATCCCCCTCATCATCATCATCATCATCCCCGGCACTCTCGTCATCTTTTTCCTCTTCTTTTTTCATTGTCACATCCGGTAGTTCCGTTTTAATTTCACGTTTAATATGCTGCTGCTGCAGCTTTGAAGTATCCACCAATTTTTGCAGCGGTGTTACTAAAGGCTTGAATACCTCTCCCATAACCTGTTCGGTCGTGTCCTTGTCCAACTTGAGCATCTTATGCTTCAGCCGTATGACATCGGATGCTTTTGATATTTCACTCAATGTATCGCTATGCTTACGAATCTTGGCACTCTCCATGTTGCAGGCTCGATTGTTGCAACGAAAATGTGCAAGTTTATGTTAGTTTATGCTTATAAAGCAGTCAAACCCCTTCCTATATCGCCCCCCATTGATTTCGCTATCCTTGTCAATTACGGTAAAACTGTAATTGTCATCATTCCAGCATGCCGAGCACAAGTCTTTAAATTGCTGATACGTCATGTCCGTGTTCACATGATCGTTGTAGATATGTTTCAGATTCATATCATCCTGCCGAAATAGCACCAATAAGTTTGCATTGTCACGCACTAGGTGTTTTGGAATGCGCGCGTACGTTTGACTTAGATAAAAGCTATCGATATCGCAATGCCTGCCCATGCTGAAGTATGCTCTGATATTATCCTGCTTTTCACAAGCCACATCGTCGAAAATCATAACAGAGTTGGGGCGAGCATCTTCCGGTTTTACAACTTCATCGTTCTCATGAAACGGGAAATAACCCACTCCCTGCACAGGTTCTAGTAACTTTTGCAAAAATTGATACTTTGGTTGGATGAGAGATTTCGAATAGACGTAGACATTTTCGAATCGCAATCCATTGCCGTGGGTGATGAGTGCGAGAAGAGCGTTAGTTTTACCGCAATTGGATGGCCCGCAAAAAATTGCTCTCACGGTATTTGGCAGCAATTTTCCATGTCGTTTTTCTATCTTCTCCTTACCACGTCGAACCATTTTATCGAAATTTGCGATAGGTAGTTTATCGGGCTGATCTTGAAATCTCATGATGCTTCGTTAGCATGACAACGAAAACTGAGATGACGGTATATAAATTCCGCCTTTTATAGAAGTCACGTTAGTTGTTGCCTGACTATGAGGATGTGCACACGGAAAAAACGCAGTGGTGGTTTGTTAAATAAAATCATCAATCATCTCCCAGTTGAATTGCATGTGCCAGGGTATCAGTACTGCGGACCTGGAACGAAATTGGCAAAGAGGTTGGCTCGTGGAGATTTGGGGATCAATCCGCTGGATGCCGCGTGTAAAGACCACGACATTGCATACGCAAAGAATCGCGATACCGCAGCGAGAAATCTTGCCGACAAAGCGCTCGCTGAGAAGGCGTGGAATCGCGTCTTGGCCAAGGACGCTAGTGTGAGTGAAAAGGCGGTAGCCTGGGGAGTCACCAACACCATGAAAGCTAAATCTAAACTCGGGATGGGCTTAGCTGTAAAGCAGCCGAAACTTGGAGTGGCTGCGAAGAAGAAATCTGGAACTGACGGGAAGAGTAAACAGCGGAAGAGAACTGTGAATCTTAAATCCATCATCACGGCAGCAAAGGTCGCCATGCGACCGGGTTATAAAGCCGTCGAGTCGGCGTTGGCGGGTGCTCGTGCGGCCGCGCGTGGGACTGGGAAGAATATTCGTATGCCTCGCGTTATACCTGTGCCTGATAAAATTGGCGGCATCCTACCGTTTCTCATTCCAATTCTGGCCGGTCTAAGCGCTACTGGGGCTCTTGCGGGTGGCGCTGCGGGTATAGCTAAGGCTGTCAACGAAGCTAGTGTCAACAAACATCAGTTGAAAGAGGCCAAACGGCACAATGCAACAATGGAGGCGATTGCTTTGGGTAAGGGATTATACCTGCGACCCTACCGCAGCGGAATGGGCCTGTACTTACGTCCGGCAAAAAACTAGTAAAGCTGCCACACCGAGCTCTCACCAACATTGATTGACGCAACTATGCTAAAAATATGAAAATTTCGCATTTTCGAGGTGTTTTCATGCGGAATGATCTGCCGAAATCAGGACCAAAAATGCGAGAATCCGCAATTATTAATCTTGATGATAAAAACGGTCCAGGGACGCTTTGGGTTGCGTACAAGAAAAATGGTGACCATGTTGTGTATTTCGATAGTTTCGGTGATTTGAAACCGCCTAAGGACTTGATGAGGTATCTCGGTGTTGGCAGCGTTGAATACAATCATAAGAGGTATCAAGAATATGATACTGTGATTTGCGGCCACTTGTGTCTCAAATTTCTCAGCGAACAACTATAAAAAGACAGTCGTTACATGAGCAAGCATTAGTCATGCCGGAATCGTTGACGTTAACACTGTCAGGCACATCCTCCGTGCTGGAGGCTCAATATTTCCCCCCAATCGAGTTATCACCAGAGAAGAACTATGTTCTCGGACTCGTCGAGTTCCTGACATTCAATTCAATACCCAATATTCATGAGAGGTGTAATAAATTTCACCTGAAACGAGCGGACAACAGCAGAGAGAGCATCGTGATACCCACGGGATGCTATGAAATTGAGGATATTGAAAATTTTCTACATAAGGAGCTACCCTCCGACATCACCCTCAGTCTGACAGCTAACAACAACGAGCTGAACAGTGAAGTCACATGCAATCATGTGGTAGACTTTAAGCCCAAAGATTCGATCGGCCGATTATTGGGATTTAAGGCGGTTGAGCTATCACGAAACGTTACTCATAAATCTGAATTACCCGTAGCCATACTGAAGGTTAATACTTTACGCGTTGAGTGTAGCATAACTACAGGGGCGTACATAAACGGGCGTCGAGCTCACACGATTCACGAATTTTTCCCAACTGTTCCATCCGGATATAAGATTGTCGAAGTGCCTACCAACGTCATTTACCTGCCAATCGCCGTACAGTCAATACATCATTTACAGCTGAGAATAGTCGATCAAGACGACGAGCTGATTGATTTTCGCGGCGAAACGATTACTGTACGTTTACACTTGAAATCACTCAAATAATGGGAATCGTGTTTGAGACGAGAAAGTCGGACAAAAGTTATAAAAGTCAAACGTCATGGCCAAAAATCTTCAGTCGCCCGACACCTCTGACAACGTTTACACCGCCTACGAGACTGACACCTCTGAACGCTCGGTTTCTCCAGAGCCTAGGTCTTCGATTACGTGGAAATTTTGGAAAATAAAAATTCGCGTTCGCTGCATCCTGTGCGTGTTACCATGGAAGAAATAATAAGAATACAGAAACCTGTGGTATTCGATGAATCGATCGCGCACTCTGAGATTCATGCTCATCAACCGTTTGCATCATCCACCTTCCAGAACAACGATGAAATCCATATTGTTGTTCAACATCAAGACTTGTGTCTACTGCCCAGTAAAAGCTCTCTACACATTCACGGAAAAATCACAAAGGATGATGGTGTGGCTGCGGTGACGGTTACGAAATTTATCAATATGGCCGTTTGTCATTTGTTTGAGGAAATTCGCTACGAGTTGAACGGTGTAGAGATTGATCGGAATAAAAATGTCGGCATCACCAGCACCATGAAGGGTTACGTATCCTTGACTCCAGGCCAGCAATATAGTCTGGAGAATACCGGGTGGTTGAGTGGGGATAAGGACCTAACCGATGCCGCTGGAAATTTCGATGTTGTCTTGCCGTTGAATTATGTGCTAGGCTTCGCCGAAGATTATCGTCGAGTCATCGTCAACGCTAAACACGAGTTAATTCTCACACGTTCCAACACTGAATTGAATGCCGTGATTCAGAGCTCGGCGACGGAAAACTTTAAAATCACCCTGAATAAAATCGAGTGGTTGTTGCCCTACATCAAACTGGCAGATAAACCGAAAATCCAGCTACTCAACTACATCGCCAAGGATCCGGCCATATCCATGAGTTTTCGATCTTGGGAAACGTACGTGTATCCGATGCTCCCATCAACAACGCGGCATATATGGTCAGTCAAGACATCGACGCAGCTTGAGAAGCCGAGATATGTCGTTCTAGGATTTCAAACTGCAAGGAGAAACGAGCCGCTGAAAAATGCTGGCGTATTTGATCATTGTCGGATCAGAGATGTAAAACTCTTCCTCAACTCACAGTGCTATCCCTACGGAAATATGAATATTGATATATACAATAATCAATACGCCATTCTCTATGATATGTATGTTCGGTTTCAAATGAGCTACTATAACAAAGAAGCTGAGCCTTTGTTATCGAGGAGTGAATTTATAAACCAAGCTCCCCTTATCGTCATCGATTGCTCCAAGCAGAACGAAACATTGAAAACTGGACCTGTGGACATTCGATTGGAATTTGACTCTAGCACTACGTTCCCACCACACACTTCTGCCTACTGCATGATCTTGCATGATCGCATTGTTGAATATAATCCGATCAGTGGTACTGTTAAAAAATTGGTTTAAGTCAATTCTGGAATAACAATATGTTTAATTAATATGGATATTGAAAATAATATGTATAATTTTACTCGTTAGAATTTAGAATAAGATAATTGAGAATATAATAAGAAAACTAAATGTAATTGGTGTTAAATAAAAAAATTGTTAAAAGCATTCAAAACGCCATTTTAAACCTTCCTTCAGGGGTCATTTCGTGGAATTTTTTCAATAGATCTAGCGGGTTCTTACCTTATCTGATTTATGTGCGGCTTTCCGGCGCCAAACAAGTCTCGACAGGAATTATTTTGTGTATGTGTGTGTGTGTGTGTGTGTGTGTGTGTGTGTGTGTGTGTGTGTGTGTGTGTGTGTGTGTGTCAAATCCTATGGAAATAGCCATCGAAAATGACCGGGGGGGGGGGGGGGGTGAGAGAGGGTGCGCCGCGAGTCGGGGGGGGGGGTGAGAGTGGTTGCGCCGCGAGTCGGGGGGGGGGGGGGGGCGCCGCGATTCGGGGGGGGGGGGTGGGAGAGGGTGCGCCGCGAGTCGGAGGGGGGGACCTAGGGGGAGATAGGGGGGAACTAGGGGGGAGCGCCGCCATCTTTGAGTTAGAACCGGCATATATACACTACTCTAGCGTCCACGGCACTCGGTTGAAGTGCAATATCCAGCCGCGCCGGCGTGCCCTTCTCCCCTAGTAGAACGTCGCAATGCGTGGGATGTCATTCAAACGCCCGGTCGGCTGCATGTCCCGGTGTTCACGTCGGGGCAGACCCCCGGTCGCCCGACCGGTCTAGCCAGCTGTCGGCTGGTGGTGTTTTCTGGCTGGTTTGTTCGAATTATCGCATACCGCTCGGCGTTGCTACTGCTCTGGGTACTTTCAGGACCCGTCTTGAAACAAAGGCGAAGGAGTCTAACATTTTCGCGAGTCATTGGGACGAGCAAACCTGGAGGCAAAATGGACGTAAAGGTTAGCCCAGCGCTGACCGAAGGAGGATGGGCCGCGTCACGATGCGGCCCCGCACTCCCGGGGTGTTTCGATCTTACCATGAGAAGAGGCGCACCCAGATCGTACACGTTGCGACCCGAAAGATGGTGAATTATGCCTGGTCAGGACAGAGTCAGGGGAAACCCTGAAGACGTTCGTGGCGCTTCTGACGTGCAAATAGATCGTCGGAACTGGGTAAAGTGGCGAAAGACTAATTAAACCATCCAGTAGCTGGTTTTCTCCGAAGTTTCCGTGAGGATAGCTAGCACTCGCGTACAAAACGTACACGAGTCTCATCCGGTGAAGCGTATGATTAGAGGCCTTCGGGCCGAAACGACCTTTACCTTTCTTTAAACTTTGAATCGGTGAGATCTCTGCCTTGCTCGAACTATAAAGTCACGAGATTCCGTATCAGAGTGCCAAATGAGCCACTTTTGGTGAGCAGAACTGGTACTGTGGGATGAACCAACGCCGAGTTAAGCCCCCAAAGTCGACGCTTATGGGATACCATGAAAGGCGACAGTTGCTTGTGACAGCAGGACGGTGGCCATGGAAGTCGGAATCCGCTAAGAAGTGTGTAACAACTCACCTGCCGAAGCAACTTGCCCTGAAAATGAATGGCGCCGGAACGTCACGCCTATACTCGGCCGTCAGCGGCATACTAGGCGGCCTAGGCCGTCATGAAGCCCTGACGAGTAGGGCGGTAGCGGCGTTGTGTGCAGAAGGGTCTGGGCGTGAGCCTGCCTGGAGCCACGGTCGGTGCAGATCTTGGTGGTAGTAGCAAATACTCCAGCGAGGCCCTGGAGGACTGACGTGGAGAAGGGTTTCGTGTGAACAGCCGTTGCACACGAGTCAGTCGATCCTAAGCCCTAGGAGAAATCCGATGACGATGTTGGTGTATTTCTATGCCTGACACGTGCGTTTTGAAGCCGGTGATTGCGAACGTTGGGCGTCGCTCGACGTTCCCCCCGGCGTGGGCGTGCGCGGTTTGAAATGTGACACACCCGTCAGGCGAAAGGGAATCCGGTTCCTGTTCTGGAACCCGGCAGCGGAACCGTTTACAAGTCATGCCCTCGCTAGAGTGTTCGTTGGGGTAACCCAAAAAGACCTAGAGACGCCGTCGAGAGATCCGGAAAGAGTTTTCTTTTCTGTATAAGCGTTCGAGTTCCCTGGAATCCTCTAGCAGGGATATAGGGTTTGGAACGCGAAGAGCACTGCCGTTGCAGCGGTGCCTGTTTCTTTCCCTCGGACCTTGAAAATCCAGTAGAGGGCCACGCGGGGGTCTCGCGCCAGTTCGTATTTATATCCGCAGCAGTTCTCCAAGGTGAAGAGTCTCTAGTAGATAGACTAATGTAGGTAAGGAAAGTCGGCAAATTAGATCCGTAACTTTGGAATAAACATTGGCTCTGCGGATCGGGGTGTGTCGGGCTTGGTCGGGAAGTGGGTTTGGCTGACGTGCCGGGCCTGGGCGAGGTGATGGTTGATAACCGGATCCCGGCTCGGTCCCGTGCCTTGGCCTTCCGCGGATCTCCCTTGCTGCGAGGCTTCGGCGGCGGTTCGCTGTTGCTGTCGTTCTCTTCGACCGACATTCAACGGTCAGCTCAGAACTGGCACGGACCAGGGGAATCTGACTGTCTAATTAAAACAAAGCATTGCGATGGCCCTAGCGGGTGTTGACGCAATGTGATTTCTGCCCAGTGCTTTGAATGTCAACGTGAAGAAATTCAAGCAAGCGCACGTAAACGGTGGCAGTAACTATGACTCTCTTAAAAGACACAATGCGATAGCAAAATACCTTGCAGGAAAATTCAGAAAAACAAATTCTATGTTGAGGAAGAACCGAGGTTCGACACTGAGGAAGGATTGAGAAAACCTGATATAACAGCAACTTCAGGACGTACCATCATCATCTTGGACGTAGGTATCACCAGTGACAGGACGGATTTGGAGAAAATTAACCGCGATGAAATAAACAAGCATGCCAACAACAAAAGCCTCTTTGAGGAAGTGATGAAGAAATACGACCCCCACGAGGTTATCACATTGGGAGCAGTTTTCAGTTGTAGAGGAGTTTGATGCGAAACTTCTGCGAATCAACTTCTCGGACGAGGAATACTGCGCCAGCAAGTCATCAAGACCATATCAATCAGGATACTAATTGGCGGATTAGCAGAATGGAATTTCTTTAACAGCTCAACCACAATGAGAAGAAGAAAAGTTCGAAAACGGAATGGGGTAGGATAGTGCACAAGCCCTACTCGGATATTGAGCTACATATCATGATCAATGTGTTATGGCTATGTATAATGTCATAGATTATACGAATAGTGTTCTTTATTATTGTTGGGTTTCAGTTGATGAGTGAGTAGTGGGGACTACCCAAACTGGGAAGAGAGTCTTGAGAGCGCGAAGAAGCAGTAGCTCAGTGATCGACATACAAGAAAGACCAATTCCACAATTACACCAATAATAATTAATAAGACGCCACGTGCTAATTGTAATTATAGCCTATAAATAAAAGTGAAGTTCTTGTTTAATTAACTATTGTCTACATTATTAAATAAAAAAAAACCCACAAACACAACAGGTGGCAACGAGGACGGTGCTGTGACAGGAAAATAAAACTCTTCCTCGATGTCAAAACTCGAATTGACTCCTCGAGAACTCAGTCAACCCCCGAACCCTGATAATCGACACTAACCCTGTAGGTAGGAAATTAGTATAAACTGAATCGTCATCTGTATTGTCAACCTATAAATTAGACCAGGTATCACGCCCCACGAGGAAAGACTCACACTGCGTTTGACCGCGAAACAAGCACCTCTGCCTGCACACGTTGTAGCAGACCGGCAGCAAAGCGAAGACGCTAGATCGGCGCAGATTAGCTGCGAATAATAAACACACTCCAGTTGTGAGCAGTCCTCGAGGAGTCTCGGCCGTGTAAACTTCGATTCGTCAAATATAACTGTTCTGTGTAATAGAACTTCGACCGTCTGTTGTCGACTGAACTAAGTTTGCCATTTAAGAAGGGTAACTTGATCCAGTATATCGACAAGTAGTGATTAAATAAATTTATATATCTTCGCCTATACGCTTTTCTATTGTCTTGCAATTACTTTTGGTCCTCCACGTATCCTCCTTGTGTTGTCTCTTCTATTTTAATAATCGAGCTAGCCGAATTCCTCATTCAATTATTTATTCATTAATGGTAAATTTATAAAAGGAAATTTAGGTATTGGTTCCTCAAACCAATTGGCGCCCAACGAATTCATAGAATTAATTAACTACTCAGCCTAGAGCCCTGTCAGCCGACGGACCACGGCCGCGGCAGGTGGTGTGTATTTTTATTTAATATTCGTCAAATTGTCTTTGTAAAAGTACGCCGTCTCAGTGCATAATTGCAAATAGATTGGAAAAAGTGCGAAAAAAAATTTTGCCGGGTATAGGTTTCGTGTGCGCGTAGACAGAGACAGAGTAAAATCAGTGAAGTACGTAGTGAACATACACACCTATAGGTTCCGCAAGAGTCAGTGTATAAAGTATAAACGTTCGCGAGTGAGTGCGTGGTCGAATACACAGAATACATACGAGCACACGAATACAGACAAAGTATATATGGCGTATACAGCGTAACATAGTGTACACAAAAATCTAAAAAAAAATTTTTTATACATGCGTACAAATACATACGAACCGTACATACGTACAAATACACAAAGTGAACATTTTTTTTTGAGTGACCGTTTAGAAAAATTGGTGGGGTAATCACAGAGGCGTCTACAACAGACCAAGTAGACAAAAATACAAAAAAAGAAGAAATTTTTGACAAACCAGAACACGAAAGTTCTGGAAGCAAGGATACAGAAGTAATTACAAACCTGTCCCAGTTTTTGTACCCTGAGGACATGAGTACAGACAAGGAATTCTTGAAAGTAGATGAGTTTGATTCAACGCAATTCAAATGAAAGCGTTGGTTACAGCAATTAGAAGGGGCATTTCTGATCTCAAAAACAAAGGGAGAAGAAAGTCCGTCGTATCTATTACATTACATTGGAACAAAGAATTTTTCGACATTGTGCGATTTCATGGACGATGCAGATGTTTACAAACAGAAGTACAAAGGAGTAACCGAGAAATTGAAGGAATTATTTCAGCCAGAAGTTATTGAAATCGCAGAAAATTTCAAATTCAACACTGGAAAGCAACAACCAGGTAAGAATACTCAAGATTTTGTTACAAGTTCAAAGTAGATGAGCCAGTCATGCAATTTTGGAACATTTTTGAGAATAGCTCTTAGAAATCAATTTGTTCATGGTATAGCAAGCAGTCGAGTAAGAAAAAGGCTGCTAGAAACAAAAGACTTGACCTTGGATAAAGCCCTACAGATAGCTTCATCCATGGAATTGTCACAAAAGGAAAATACTGATTTGAATGACTAGAGCAATAATAATAAACATTCCGTACATGCCGTAGGTATCGGGAAAGGAAATGTTTCAGCAAATACAGAACAGTACAAGAAAAATAAAAATCACCCAAACAAGAAGACTCCCGGATTTCAACGGGACAGACAAGGATCAAGTTCTAAGAAGAGTGGAAATAAAAGTGATTTTTGTTGTTACCGGTGCGGTAATACCGAGTCCTTAGCTCCGGTTTGTACCTTACCTCGAAATATAACGTGTAATGCATGCGGAAGGCAAGGTGATCTAAGTAAAGTTTGTTTTAAAAATAAAAATCATTCAGTGCACGAAGTAGAAGAATTGTTACAGGTGTAACATCCTGAATTTCGAGAAAAATTCTACATTACCATTCAAGCAAATACAGTTACGATAGAATTTGAAATTGATAGCGGAGCTGCAGTCATCCTCGTGTGGAAAGAACAGGCAAGAAGATATTTCAAAGGTACTACAGTTTTCAAGACAGACGTGAAATTGATTACATATTGTGAAAAACAAATGAGCGTTTAAGGTTATATTACGGTAAATGTTTCATGTGAAAGTAAAGAATACAAATTAAATATATATCTAACCGACATTGAAATGAAACCACTAATGGGCCGAGAATGGATTCGCCCTTTACTTGAAGTGAACTATATTTTCAGGTTTAGCAGAAATAAAAGAAGTAGAGTCGGTATAAAATTTTGATGAAAATATTCGAGAATCACTAGAATAGTGGGATGAAATTACAAAAAATAATACGAGTAAAATTGAAAATTTGCAGGCGAATTTGGTTTTAAAAAAGGATGCGAAGCCAGTTTTTGCCAGGGCACGTACAGTCCCATTCAAGTTGTTTTCTTTATTAAATAACGAATTGGATTTTTCAGAAAAAGGAAAATATAATTCAAAAAATTGAAACTTCAGAATATGCAACTCCAGTAGTTCCAATTTTAAAGAGAGATTTTTCGGTGAGCGTTGGTGGAGATTTCAGTATAACCATGAATCCACAATTGATTATTGATGATTATCACCTACCGACGGTACATGAACTGTTTTCGGATCTTGCTGGTAGTACGGTATTCTATAAGTCGGATTTGAGACAAGGGTACTGACAATAAAAGTTAACTGAGGAAAGTGCAAAGTTATTAGGACTAAATATCCATAGAGGGTTGCACAAATGGAAACGTCTGTGGTGCGTCGTTGCATCCGCAGTAGGCATATGGCAAAGAACAATGTAAAGCATTTTCGCAAGCATTTCAAAGATAAAAATTCTGATTAATGACATGATAGTTGGTGGTACAGGTAGAAAAGCGTTACTTGAAACCCTAGATGAGGTTTTTGGAATTTTAAACAAGTAAAATATTAAAATGAATGTGGATAGATGTCAGTTTCTGGACACGGAAAATACGTATTGCGGATTCAGAATAGATAGATCCGGGTTACATAAAATGATTAAAAAGATTACGGCAATAGAAAATATGCCAAAACCGAAAAATCAATCAGAAGTACGTGCATTTATTGGGTTCATAAAATATCACAATCGTATTATTCAAAATGCAAGTACGTTAATGGAGCCATTGTACGAATGACTACAAAATGACAGTAGATAGGATATAACAGTTCTAGACCAAAAACATTACGTAACCAGGTGACGTAACCATGTGACGTAACCGGTTGACGTGCCCACGGCGGCCATTTCGACGGCGGCCATTTTGATTTTTTTGATGGCGGCCATTTTGATTTTTTGATGGTGGCAATTTTTGATTTTTTGATGGCCGCCATTTTGACGGGGAAGGGGGAGATTTTGACGGCGGCCATTTTTGATTTTTTGATGGCGGCCATTCTGATTTTTGCTTAGTCAGACGAGCGGCCATTCAGACAGCGGCCATTTTGATTTTTGCTCAGCCGGGTGAGCAGCCATTTTGATTTTTGCTTAGCCGGATGACAGCCATTTTGATTTTTCATCGTCCGACAGTTTGATAATGTGATTTATTTCTTGGTCGGATGAATAGCCATTTTGATTTTTCGCCGTTACCCGTAAACTTTCGCGCTAATAGTTTGCCCTAGGCGAAAAATAATATTTTCCACGTAGTTCGAATACATTCTTTTGCGTTAATCGACCGGCTGGCGACATCGCAATTAGATAGGCTGGGGAT
This sequence comes from Neodiprion virginianus, assembly GCF_021901495.1. Taxonomy (NCBI): domain Eukaryota; kingdom Metazoa; phylum Arthropoda; class Insecta; order Hymenoptera; family Diprionidae; genus Neodiprion; species Neodiprion virginianus. Next base: position 11,386,302 of record NC_060880.1, on the reverse strand, counting down.
GTTGTTGACGATCACTAAACTTTCACGCCAACAGTTTGCCCCTAGGGCGAAAATAATATTTTCGATACACCATTTTGATTTTTCACTGTTACCCGTAAACTTCCACGCTAACAGTTTACCCCCTTGTATTTTCGCCGTTACCCGTAAACTTTCGCGCTAATAGTTTGCCCCAGGTGAAAAATAATATTTTCTACGTACTTCGAATACATTCTTTTGCGTTAATCGACCGGCTGGCGACATCGCAATGAGATAGGCCCGGAATGTTCACCACAATTAGATAGATCGGGGAATGTTGATGACAATCCGTAAACTTTCACGCCAATAGTTTGCTTTCACTATCACTTTCCCAAATTTTCACGATATATCTGCATATATTAACTCCACGCATCCGATGCAGACTCATAAGTCTTACACGACACATGCAAGTCAAAAGTTCATCAAAGTTCTGCAAGTATCGGTGTTAAAGTCATGGCCGCTAAAACGTACTCAAATATCGTCAAAATGATGGAGAACGCGCACGATTTGTTGGGCGAGCTGCATCCCGAACAGGAGAATGACAACATCTTCCAGCACTGGATTGTCGTTGGAATGGAAAATCTCCAATTGCTGCGTGATATTTCCAAACGTTCGAGAACAAGCATAGGCGCGAAACTGCAAATTCAGCATACAATCACGCTCGTACAATCCTGGATAGCAAAGATTCGGCAGCAGCTGAGGCATCGACAGCAGCAGCAGCAGCAGCAGCAGCACGCCATGGTGATGGGTGGTAACATCGGCAGCCCTGCGAGCGTGCAGTGGGACGAAGTTGAGAGTGCTTTCGCCAACCGGATCCGAACGGGAGTTGTAACGAATCTCGGGCATAAGAATTTGGACGCCTTTTTCGACGACGCGCAACGGATCATCGTTGAGCGATTGGGGCTGGTACTGCGACAGTAGAGCAATGTAAAGGTTAACCTCACACTATCGTGCAAATTCGAAAATATAAAGCACGAGTGGATTGCGGAAGAAGTTAAAAGCTTCAACACTGCCAACATCGCGATCCTTCCCTCGAGCGATATAGCGATATAGTGATATCGACGGTTGGTTTACACACGCAAGGGCCGATCTACTTGTGAAGGTTGAGGATTTTGAACAACGCGATTCTGGGTGGAGCATGATCGAGATCCTCAATACCGCCGTAAATATCAACCGGTACCAACCTCTCGCTGCGGGGCTTTCGACATTCGTTAAGCTGCCCAAGGACATTCAGCGGAAGAAAGCGGTGGTCAATGTGAAAAACAAAGATGAAAGGGTGTCTTCTCCGGCCCATCACTGCAGAACGCCACCCGACTAACACCCACACCGATAGGACTCTGCATCATCGCCGCTTTATCTCCGAGTTGGACTGTACAGGTATCAAATTCCCTGCTACTCTACATGATGTGAAAAAGCTTGAGAGATTGAATAATTTGCGTATCAATGTATATGGTATAGAATCTCAAACTTTTTCGCATCATGCAAAATCAAATAAAAGCGTCATCGTGCCAATTTATTTGAGCGATCATTTGAGTACCGCGAACTTTGACACGATTCATCTTCTGATGGTTGAGAGTAACACATAAAATGATATGGCTCGCGAGTTAACACCAAGATTCTACTTTGCTTGGATTAAAGATCTTTCGCGATTGTTGAGAAAACAATTGTCTCATCATAATGGTCAACTGTTTTTATGCGACAGATGTTTGTGTCACTTTAGTGTAAAAGATGCCTACGACAATCATCGGCATGATTGTATTATGCTGAATAAAGTACGCATGGAATTTCCCGAGTCGACAGATTTAGCATTTTCAAATTTTCGGAACAAGGGTACCGTCTCGTTTGTCGTTTACGCCGATCTCTAATGCATATTAGAGTCTATACCGATTGACGAATTCCAAAATCACGTTTCAACCCGTGAAACACGTGAATTTCAAAAGCATATCCCGCACAGTGTAGCGTACTATGTGCATTGCGCGTACGATGAGACTTTATCGAAGATCCACAGTAAACGTGGCGTTGATTGCAGAGATTGGTTCATGCGGCAGCTTAAAGATCTATCGATTGAAGTAGAGTGACGCGTCAAAAACATAATTCCGATGGAGCCTCTTACCCAAGTTCAACACGATCGTCACATGCGAGCAAAGAATTGCTACGTTTGCGCAAAGCTGTTTATCCCTGAGGAGAAAAAGTGCCACGACCACTGTCACTTCACGGGTAAATATCGTGGTCCTGCTCATAATCGGTGTAATTTGAATTTCAGAGAGACGCGCACAATTCCAATAGTTTTCCACAATTTGTCCGGTTACGATCCTCACATTTTAATGAAATCCCTAGCGTCAACTTTTCCAGGTGAAATTACCCTGCTACCCATTAATAAGGAAAAATATTTATCCTTCACAAAACGCGTTGATGGGACGATGATGCACTTGAGATTCATCGATTCGTTTCGATTTATGGCTAGCAGCATCGATAAAATTTCCAAATATTTGAATGATGCAGACAAGCCCATAACACGTAAATTTTATAATAATCCGACTCAGTTCAGTTTGATGACCCGCAAAGGCGTTTTTCCCTATGAATACGTCAATTGTTGGGGAAAACTCGACGAACCGCGATTACCTGCAAAGAAACATTTCTACTCGCACCTTTGCGATGCAAATATTTCAGACACTGATTACGAGCACGCTAAAAATGTTTGGGAGGAATTTCATTTAGAGTCATTGGGCGGCTATTCGAATTTATTTTTAAAGACCGATGTTCTTTTGCTTGCCGATATTTTCGAAAATTTCCGCGCTAGCTGCTTCAAAACATACGATTCAGATCCGTTGCACTACTAGACTGCACCGGGACTTGCTTTTGACGCGATGCTCAAACATACCAATGTAACTTTGCAACTTTCAGACAAACGTGAAGTGGTGTCATTTATTGAAAGAGCCATTCGAGGCCGCGTAGCGCAATGTTCTAATCGACACGCTCGGGCCAATAATAGATTCATGGGAACAGATTTTGATCCAAACAAAGCGGACTCGTATCTCACGTATTTTGACGTGAATAACCTGTACGGAGCGGCTATGAGCGTCCATTTACCGGTCGGCTCGTTCGAGTGGGAGTATCAGCACATCGATATAATAAACCATCCGGACGATTCGCCGATCGGTTACTTTCTGGAGGTAGATTTGGACTATCCTGTAGAACTTCACGAGGATCACAAAGACTTGCCTCTTTGTCCTGAGCATTTTACTCCTCCGGGTAGTAAAAACGCCAAACTCGCGACCACCCTCCACCCCAAAACAAAGTATATATTGCACTATAGAAATTTGAAGCAGTGTTTGAGTTTAGGATTAAAAGTAACGAAAGTGCACAGAGTATTAAAGTTTGCACAATCTCCATGGCTCGAGCCTTACATCACGCTCAACACGGACATGCGCAAGCGGTCTAGGAATGAATTTGAGAAAAACTTTTACAAACTCATGAATAACGCGGTGTTCGGCAAGACTATGGAGAACGTGCGAAATCATGAAGATGTATAATTGATCACAAAATGGGAGGGACGAGGTGGTGCGAGAGCGCTTATTGCCAGGGCAAACTTTTACAGCTGCACCGTATTTGTCGCTGATATGGTCATCATTGAGATAAATCGCGTCAAAGTTCACTTCGCTCAACCTATTTACGTCAGTGCATCCATTCTAGATCGGTCAGAAATCATTCTTTACGATTTCCACTATAATTATGTGAAATCCGACTTTTCGAACAACGACGTCAAATTGTTGTATACCGACACAGACAGCCTTATTTATCAATTTAACGTATCAAACATCTACGATATTATCAAACGTGATGTGGATACAATGTTTGATACCTCTGACTATCCGCCCGACATTGTGTATGGCATTCCGCTTTAAAACAAGAAACGACTAGGGCTAATGAAGGATGAAAATAATGGTAAAATTATGACAAAGTTTGTGGGACTGCGAGCAAAGCTGTACACATTTACTACGATGGGCAGGGATGGGGAAAAAGTGAGTTTGCACGCCAAGGGTGTAAAAAATTCTTTGATGAATAGCATCACGTTTGATGATTATAAGCGCTGTCTGATGGCTTACCAAGAGTTGACCCTCCCCCAGTGTTTGATACGAAGTAAGAAACATGAAGTAAGCACGATCGTACAAAAAAAATTGGCTCTTAGTTGGCAGGATCACGAGCGGCAATTGATACCTGGACAGACCGACACCCTACCTTGGGGGTTTGTCCCAGCCCCCCAATAGCAATAGGATGAAACTGTAGACGTAGAATTATTGTTAACATTTACGTTTGACGCCTCGGGCGATCCGCCATCATGCGGAAACGATATTTGACTGGATTTGAAAATGTGAATTCATATACTTAACATTTATTTATTCATTTATTTGCTTATTTATTTATTTATTTATTATCAATATATTGAGAAATTATTCATTTTTATTCGTTTACTGCAAGAAAAGTTTTCAGAAAAAGAAAAAAAGTTTTCAGAAATAAAAAAAAGTTTTAAGAAAATGAAAAAAAGTTTTCCGAATGCATTTGCGAGTGCATAGTCGACGTGAACGGACCCTACAATAGCCAAATAACACCTTGACTGGGTGTGGAGTAAGCTCCGATTACCGCTCATCGGAGCCTACGCAATCTACCCCGTAACATTTTGGTGGCAGCGGTGGGATACGAACCCACGCCTCCGAAGAGACTGGTGTTCGGATCCCACCGCTGCCACCAAAATGTTACGGGGTAGATTGCGTAGGCTCCGATGAGCAGTAATCGGAGCTTACTCCACACCCAGCCAAGGTGTTATTTGGCTATTGTAGGGTCCGTTCACGTCGACTATGCACTCGCGTGCTACTACTCCCAATGCAGGAAGTGAATCGAATAGAAAGGGATCAGTATTAAGGGAAGGTAAACGATTTAAAGTATATGGTTGTTTGTTAGTGGTCAATGCAACGGAGTCGGTGAAGGGAAAAAAAGGTATGGTCTTGGTTTAGAGGGATAGGTGTCTTGCTTGAGCGCTGGGATGGATCTGCCCGGTGTTACGCCCCGACGTACCGCCTTGGCGTACCTTTTTCAAAATTCCATTTCATTTCATAACAATCTCATATTCTAATAAGGTCACGTACAGTCCTTGGCATCCGCTGACATTGTATCTCATTTGCTGATACCAGGAATTGCGCTATAAAATTACTGACCTAGTAACAGCGGCGCTCAGCCCGGGAATATCTCTCTTTTCAAGTCAAAATTATCATCAATAATTAGGATAAACCACTACCTTTGGAACCACCAAATTAAAATAGATTATTTGTTAAGATGTGTGGATGAATGCGTGAGAATTATCTTAAGATACCTTCTGTTAACATCTTGTACGTATGAGTGACGAGATTGAGAATCGTCGGAACACCATCGAATGAAGCGAACTAACGCTGACCGTGTAGATTTGGACACCGGGAGGTCGCCCCCGCACTTAATTGGCTAATTACTGTTGCAACTTGTTGCAACTGCAGATTTTTCCCTATTAATACCCTCTGGCCCAAACAGCCATGTCTTACGTCTGTCAAGTCGCGAAGTGCGTGGACGTAAACCCGGATTAGCCCTCTCGAGCAATAGGAGCGTTCGGAAAATCTTAGTTGTGACCGGCCTAAAGTCTCGCGCTAATTCGTCAAATTCGAGCATTCAGTTATTCTGTTAGCTGCAAGAGACTCACTTTCTTCTACATTTCCATCTTTTCTGTTCTTTACTAAATCTCATCATTTCGCGAATAGACATTTTTGTGCAGTTCCATTTTCCATAATTAAATTGAGTTCGGCCCTGATTCAATCGAATCAGGTAATCTTAAATATAATTCCAAATCTAAAAGACTAAGTGACCGACGTTCAACACTGTTCGATTGATCAACTCTTCCAAACTTGAGGTGAGGCCCCTGGTCCAGCATTCTATCGACGCAGACCGACACGATCCGACGGCTCTCAATCTCGTCGACCGATTCACCTAAAGCTAAGTCAATCCGAGTGTTAATCTTCGAAATTAAACGAATTCTTGTTCCACCTTTATAATCAAAATCTACTTCAGTAATTTTCATTCAAAATCAAGTCTAGAATTGGTGGCTAGCTTCACTACCCCCAATTAAATCGTACTTATTGTTTCCAAGAATTAACGAATAAGACTTAACCATAATATATATAAATCAATTCAAGATAATCTAAAAAGAGAGATACAATCCAATAATCACGACCAGCTAGTTAACCATCGTTCAGAGTAGATGTTCCTGGTACCAAATAATAATATCCTTTAGAATATTATAACACACGATTTGTATGAACTTGAACACTTTATAAATGGTTATTTTCGGCTCGTATATCATTATCACCATTGATTGTTCCCAGACATTTCAATAACCAAATAGAAACAGAATATACTTCATCTTTTACCAGTTAAATCATATTAAACATTTATTTTGAACGACCTTCTTCCCACTTTCTTTATTATAAAATTGCCTCAACAATTTAAACAAACCTCACAGACCTGTACAGGACTATAGCAACACGATCCTACAAATTACCGGCTTATCGAAAGGTAGGTCTTCTCTTAGTTTTAATAATTATTCATTGTCGTTACGTGGGAGCTTGATTATTCAATTAATCATTAACTACCACCGCTCAGTACACCCTCACCCCCACGTAACACCGGTTTTGCCGGATGTAGCAGGCAAGCTAGCCGCAAGTTACAGGAGAACCTGCTGACTCGCGAACGATAAGGGTAGACTACAGAGCGTAAGGTAACTAAGAGCGTGGGAAAGGAACATGAAGTCTGGAGGACGTAACACGCCCCCCCTTGGGGAAGAACATTCGGTGAGGGTACGAAATAGGATGTTCGGAAGGAAGCGGAATGCCATGAAACGTAGTGACTCACTAACAGAATATTACAAAGAAAGGTCTTAAAATCTAGCGCCTAGATATTAGTGCGCGTTTAAATGGGTTAGTATACATTCAAATATAAAAGAAGAATTTATAAATGACATCTTATCGTACTGAATCACTTACAGAATATTACAAAGAAGAGTCTTAAATTATAGCGCCTAGATGTTAGTGCGCGTTTAAGTGGGTTAGTATTCATTTGAACAAGATTTTCTGAATGACATCTTACAAATGTGGTGGTATATATGTAAAGAAAATCACGACACTCGTGTACTTGAGTCGTGCTTCTCTCAAGTTTTGATTCTGCCGCGTTACCGACGAAGGTCACCGACCGATGGCGCGGTAGAGCACGGGCTTGGGGAGACGACCAGTAAATTTTGAGAGAGTAAAATTCAAAAGGAAAATATTCAACAACATTGAACGAATGAGATAGCGGTCATCACGGGACCTTTATATAGAAATAAAATATAGGAATTAGAAGCTTTAAATGTTGTTTCTCTTACTTTTACAGGTAAGAACTAGGGTTATTAGTGAGTTTTGTACATAGTGTAAATACATAGTGTAAATAAATCTCTTACTTTTACAGAAACGCAATTGGGTTTTGATTCTAACCTAAACTGGACGCGGAAAGACTTATTACATATATAATAAATTTGTACATATGATAGATATTGTGTATATTATAAACAAAACTTATGCAACGTGCTGATGATTATATTACGGCTGCAGATTATTACGGGCAGAATAAAGCAATGAAAGAATATGATTGCTAATAGCAGAGGGCTTAGCGCCAGACTTCGAGTGATTCGGAGCTATCGTTAAGGCTCTGCTCGGGGAGCAATTTACGCGGCCTAGATATGCCTAGTTCCGTCATTTCAATTTCCGATTGGGTCCGGAGTAGCGACGAAGAGCGAGGAGGCAGGTCATCGGGAAATGGTATTGTTTCTAGGTGCGGGTGGTGGATGGCATGACGCATAGGAATTTGGAGTTTTGTACGACGCGGGTGAGGAATATGTCGTGTCCTTCCCAATTTGCAGCAAGAGTACAGCCTTGAGATTTTGCTGAATAACGAGATTTTGTAGCAGAAAAAAGCTACTGAGAGGGACGCGAGGCCGATGCCGCTATAACCAAGGCTGGTAGTGATGCGGAGCATGTTATCTCGCGTGCGATAATGTGTACTTAGGTCAGCTGAGCGTTCCAGTATATCATTCAGGGAAACGCTGGTGACTGCAAGATCGTGGGGGTTAATATGCGATGGTTCGCGAACGGGAGGGATGGCAACAAGGGATAAGTCGGTGGAAATATTAAAATCAAGACTGAGGGATACTTGACTTCGATCCAAGGTAACTTTGGGGACGTAGGAGAGGTTCTCGGTAGATTGTGAGCGTTTCGAAGTTTTGAGAGTGACCTCAGAAGTACTAGCCGTACACAGGTCGTCTAGGGTGATAATGCCTGAACCGGAAAGTGTGATACGAGAGGTCTGGTCACTTGGGCAGAGAGTATGAAGAGTCTCAGGAGTGGAAGCTGAGAAAATCCAAGAATTAGATGTTGATAATTCCGTCCAGTAGGTTCCATCGAATGCGGTCAATCTGATATTACATTGTTTTGAAATTTTTCTGGACGGGTTCAGAAAAAGGTCTACTTCGCAGAGTTTATGAGTCGACGGTCGGAAAAGCGGTTGTGTCAACTTACATATGAATTTTCCTAAGGATGAAATGCATTTACTGAATTTGGATTCCGAGATTTGAAAGTACGACGCTCGGTCAAGTGCTATAGCTATGTAGTCGCTGCCAGGTTGAATGTAAGCGAATTTGTTATTTGCAGAGTCGTATGTCTGTCTAACGGGGACGGGAAGCAGTCGGTACAGGTCAAAAGCCTGGGAGTTGAGCAACGGAATAGATATCACATAAAGCAGTCTAGGTTCGTAATACGCTATGTCGATTTTAGAGATTCGAATCAGTTCTTCAGCGTAATTTGGATCCATTGGAATAGGAAACTCTATTTGTGGTCTGAGTGACTGGATATGTTTAAGACTGGAAATAATTTGTTCTGGTGATAGAATTTTAGGGTGGACGATACCTTTTTGAGCGAAGAGGATAGCGTTTACTAAGCTGGACAGGTCAAGTTCGTATTCGTTCAAGTGTCGGTCCAGGTCAATTAGTCGGTTAAGTAAAGTCGTTCTCAAGGTATTGTTGGCGATTAAGGCTTTTGAAATAGCTGCATCAGTCGAGTGGGCCGTGAGTAATTTATGTTGTTCGCGGTCGTGGCTTATCATGCTGTTGATTTCTTTTCCGTAGACGCCCAACGTTGACTGTACGATATTTGTCTGTTTGTTAAGCAGGGATGCTAAGTGTTTACTGTCGTTGTACAAGTTGTCAATTTGTTGGTTGAAATATTCTCCGTATTTACGTCTAGGGTGCCGAATAAGGATTTTGATACGCTACCAATGGAATTAATCGCGCCTCGTGTTCCGCGATGGTGGGCTAATTTAGCAAGTTCGGAGTGAGTGGATTCGCCTGTGCGATGGCCAACTAAATATTGTATTCGGTTTTGGTATAGTTTCATGGTTTTAATTCTATCAGCCAACGTTTGAATATGGTCACCGGTGTAACAGTAGTTTTTGGCGACAGAGCATTTACCTTCTATTAAGGTTAAGAATTCTGATGTTTGGTCAAGTCGGTCGAATAAATATTGGAGGTCTATGTAGTTCAGCAAAGTCCATTCTTTGTTATATGTACGTAGGTCTTGAAATTGTTCGAAGAAGATTCCCGGGTTCTGATTCAGTTGCTTAATCGCGACGTTAGTCGAATCGTCTGTCTTGCTGTCGAGAGCACTGCACCTGCAACGATATGCAAGAGTATGAGACGTAATGTAACGCGATCGCAGGCAATTTGGTAGCATATAGCTGTTGATTTTTCTTTTTTTTATTTTAATTGCTTTCTTCTTGTGCCAATTTCAATTTATTGAAATGAACGATTTTAGTTTTTCGGGGGGTGATCCAAATTTCAGCGTTGATATTATTAATTATACGCTTAATCGTATACACTCCTTTATAATGGTCGTCGAATTTGGATGGGGTTTCATTTAGTAGATAGACCTTTTGGCCTGCTTTGAAAGTTTGGCTGTTGACGTTACGGTCGTAATACGTCTTGAAAAGATGCTTTGCTTGTTGTAGGTTGGACGCGGCGTGTTTTCGTATGCTGGATAGATTAGCGATTAAATCTAGAAGGAAGGAATCGTAGGAACGAGTATACGCGCTGGCAGGGTTCGCGTCTGTTGGGAGTCTGGCTTGAGAGCCAAAAATTGGTTAATGGGGGGTGAAGTTAGTACCTCCGTGCTTTGCGGTGTTATAACAAAAAGTTGCAAAGCGGATGTAATCGTCCCAGTCTTTACCAGCATCCATGTAGTGTTTAATGTGCTCAGTGAGAACAAGGTGACTGCGTTCTAGAGCTCCGTTCGACTGTGGGCGGTAAGCTGTGGTTCGTATTTGCTTGATTTTGAAAAGTTTACGAAGTTGTTCGATGACTGTGCTCATAAAATTCTGTCCTTGGTCTGTAAGTATTGCTCGAGGAGCACCGTAACGTGTAATGTATTCTTTTGCGAATGCTGCGCCTATAGTTTTGGCGGTGGCATCAGGTAAAGGGATGGCGTCCAGGAATTTTGTCAAATTGCATTGTATCGTCAAGAGATATTTGTTGTTCGATTTAGTAAGGGGTAGAGGTCCAACAATATCTAATGCCACTTTGTCGAATGCATCGGCAGGCGTGTCCGTTATCATCATTGGCAATTTGGTTCTTACTCTGACCAATTTTTTTCTTTGGCAACTCTCGCAAGTTCTTATGGAATCTTGGATTTGTTCTTTCATACGGGGCCAAAAATACTTTTGTCTAATGCGGTTATATATTTTAGTGACACCTTGATGACCGCCGACTAACGATTCGTGGCATTCTCTGATTATTTCTTCTCGTAAACACTCGTCTGGGATGACAGTCGTGTTTCGACAAAGCATGATTTGAATTCCTAAGTCTGCCAAAATATAGGATAGAAGTTTTCGGATAACGCGAGGATCGAGAGCGTCTAAACTGTCATCGGCTATCGGGAGGGCAAGAGACTTTAGGTTTGAATCGGCTAAAGCCGTTTTCAGTTTGGACAATAGCTTGAAGATGTCGTATAGGTTGCTTTTAGTCGAGCTTTTTGTTTTCAATACTAGGGTGAAAATACGTCGACTATTGTGCTTAGATTCAATGATATCAAATTTTCGCGGACGAGGCTTCATTACTATTTTTGGGTAAACGATATTCTCGCCGGCTAGTTGGGCTGGTATACCCTTGATCCAAGCGCAGTCTGTCGATATGAAGTGCGCATAGTTGGTTTTGAGCATCAAAAGTCCATCATTGGTATCTTTGACATTGTCCGATACTGGTATGTCGTCCAAGTTGTCAATAAAGTATGCGAAACCGTGAGGGTCATTAATTTGATCATCATTAGTGTTGAGAGCACTGTCATGGTTGTGGTCAGTAATTTCCATATGGGAGTCGTATTGTTGAGTGCACGTATAGTATTCAGCGTCCGTGAGCAAGTCGGAACTGTCGTCGTTATCAGTGGAACAGGAGTGTAAGGAAGAGTTCGTCGGCCTGGAGGTAGCGGGGGGGTATCTCCCAGCGGGACGCGGATGCCCGACAGGGGGGGGGGGGCATGATGACGTCAGTGGGTGGGGGTGGAGGTGGAATCGGACGAGGTGCTGCAGGTTTAGCCGGACGTTCCGATTCTTTTCGGAGATGGCGGCGGGGGGGTAATCCAGATGTGGAAGGGACAGGGTCAGGGAGGTTAGTATAAACGGGTGGGGGTGTGATGCAGGGGCGCGCGGTGGCAGGAAGCGGAGAGTCGAGGCGGCAAGCGGTGATTCTTATTTTCGAATTTTTAAAAACGTAATGGATCATTCTGCGTACCGCGCTCCATTCTAATTTGTCGAGTCCGCAACCTATCAATGGTATCGAGACGGATGTTTCGCCATCTTCTTGCAAGGTTTTCCTAGAGTTAACCAAGGTGTCAGAAAAAACGTGGGGCAAAGGTTTGTCGCTGTATCTGGACTTTGTAACTAGGTTATAGATTTTCCGGTTTCCATGTACCACAGAAATAACGTCAGTCACAGTCGGGTCGAATTCTCTAAGTTGTTCGCGGTTTATGAATTTACGTTTTGTCAGTTCTGAAGCGATTCCTTTTGACATTTGGCAGTCAGCCGATATGCAATGAGCCAAGTTACCCTTTTGCTGTAATAGGTCAGTTTTTAATACTTTGATACGTCTATTACGTATGAGAGGAAAAGTTTCGCTTTCTATGAGGAAATCGCTATAAGAAGGGCCCTGTAAATCGGTGGCTGGACAAAAGTCATCAGGTCCTGATTCAGTTTCTGGGGTCTGTAAGTCATCCGAGCTAAGGGAAGAATCTGAAAAATAGCTCAGGTATGGTCTTTTATGAGGCCCAGGATTTGTTGAAGAATTTGTTTCATGATGGCGTTTAGGTTGGCAATGTACTGGGATCGGTGCCGGGGTAACGAGGGGGGGTTTGAGCAACGGAGTTTCTTTATCGCTGAACTCATCGTCGGAGAGATCAGAGGAATCAGAGGAATCAGAGGAGTATATCATCTTACAGGGTTGTGAGATTTTAGGGTGTTTCAGCGGAGCTGGGTTGGTGGACTCGTCTGTGGTCTGTCGAGGGCGTCTGGGGTACTGATGAGTCTTTTTAGTGCGTTTTTTTGGTTTATCGCTAGAGACTTCAGTCGTTGGACGGGGGCGTTTTGCATCTATAGGAAGAATTTGAGCCGTGTCGGGCGGTGCGTTCCTGGACAGAGCATTAGCGTTGGTATTAGATTTTCCGGACTTGTATTTCGTATCGAAGTCGTACTCTGCCAGTTCTAAGCTCCATCGTAATAAACGGAAATTAGGTTTCTTGACGCTTTTTACCCATTTGAGTGGCTCGTGGTCTGTTATTAAAGTGAACTTCTGACCATAGATGTAGGGGCGGAAGTAATTCATACTCCGGTAGGCGGCTAAGAATTCTTTATCAGGTACCGAGTAGTTTAATTCAGCGGGCTTGAGGGCTCGGGATGCGTATGCTACCGGTAGGTCGGCACCGTCTTCATCTTGACTGAGAACTGCAACTATGGCGAATTTTGATGCGTCTGTAGTGAGCGTAAATGGTTTGTTGAAGTCCGGGTGTTGTAGAATTGGTTCTTTGCATAAACAATCGCGTAGGGTTTCAAAGGCAGACTGGTGTTCGGACGTCCAGATAAAAGGGGTATCCTTCTTCGTTAAATTGTTGAAGCATTTAGCAATTTTTCCAAAATTTGGAACAAATCTTCGGTAATAACCTAAAAGGCCAAGGAACTTTCCAACATTTTTGGAACTTTTGGGGACAGGATACTCTTTTACAGCTATTAATTTACCAGGGTCAGGTTTTACTCCTGACTCAGTTATGAGGTGTCCGAGGTAAACGACTTCCTTGCGCAAGAATTCGCACTTGTCTGGCTGTAGAGTTAAACCAGCAGCGGTTAGTCGCTTCATTAGTTTCCGGAATTTAATTTCATGTTCTTGCAAGTTTCGAGCGTAAATAACTATGTCATCTAAATATACGAACATCTCGTTGCCTTGTAGGCCTAGAAGGACTTGGTCCATGAGCCTTTGTAACGTGGCGGGGGCGTTCTTTAGTCCGAAGGGCATACGAGAAAATTCATAATGGCCTCTAGGTGTCGAAAATGCAGTTTTCGTGCTGTGATCCGGATGCATGGGAATTTGGTGGAACCCGGAAGCAAGGTCAAATGTGGAAAAGTAGTCAGCTGAACCAAGCTGGTCAAGGATTTCCGTGATATCGGGCATGGGGTATGCGTCGCCGACTGTTTTTTCGTTAAGTTTTCTGTAGTCGATTACCATACGTCATCGTTTATTGCCGTCACTATCCGGTTTTTTTGGAACGATCCACACCGGGAAATTGTACGGAGATAAGGAATGTTTAATAAGATTTTGTTTGAGTAGTTTAACAACTTGGGATTCGATTTCGTCTTTGTGAATTTTGGGAAAACGGTATTGTTTAGTATGAATAGGCGTATTGTCCGTCGTGGGGATAGTGTGATGAGATAAATTGGTGTGGCCTAATTTATTACCCGGGAGATGAAAGAGATGGTTAAATTCTGTTACGAGGTTAAATATAGATTGTTTTTCGGTGTCATTCAAATGATCAAGATGTAAGCTGCTCTTTAGGACGTCCAATCTTTCTGACCTACTGTCAGTCAAGAGCACTGTTGCGGCATCGGGACAGGGTGTACTGTCGTCAGGGATAGGAGGATCGGATTGCAGTTGCGCGAGGTCAGTGGACTGGATGGGGCAGGAGGGGGAATTATTAGTCGGTCGCGATGTACGCTTGGCGGCAGAAAGATTTAATGAGTTGCTGAGGAGAGGGCCTGGGTGCAAAACGAGGGTTTTGGCGCGGGCATCGCTGTGGTGGTTACTCGATGCAGTGGGCGTAGCGTTGGGTATGACTGTACTCAGTGGCTCGTCAAACTCGTCTAGGGTTACTGTTGGGGGACTTATCTCTACGGCAGATTCGTTACAATTGAACGCGTACGAGTAAGCGATGCCGTTCTGGTTTTCAACTAACGCTTTACCACATAGAACATTGTTGCCTAAATCGATGCGTTTAAGGTAACCTACTTTAGTGTCTGGGTTCGCAACTATTAGTGGGATGGCTTTCACGGTACGGGCCTGTATTGTAATTACGCGCGTTTTATCGGGCGCGGACGAGAGTTTATCGAAATTATCAAAGTGGATTGGCAATGAGGATCCAAGCATCATCGAGTTCGAGTTGAAAGAAATAGTTGCATTCTCTTTTCGTAAGAAGGGCTGGCCTAAGATGCCGTCGTGCGGAATCGGAAACGAGTCAGGGACCAAGTGAAAGGTATGGGATTTATTATTAAAACGTATTTCCGTTTTTGCGATAGTTTGCGTCTTTTTGTCTGTTATACCAGTCAGCGTCAAACGTTCCTCGGATGTTCGTCGTACGAGGGGCCTAACGGAACTTTCTTTGACCAAGTTGACGTCTGCACCGGCGTCAATAATAAATGTAGATATTTTTATTAGCTCGGGGGTGTCTATCGAAATTAGTGGAGGGTCAGCTGAAGCTGTTATGAGGATATGACTTGAAGATCGGAACGCTAGTTGTTTGCATTGCTCGCGGGCGCGTTCTCCCCGCGGGCGATGTTCCCGTTTAAATGTTTATTTGAGCCTGCATTGCCTTGGTTATAACGCGGAAAAGATCAACATCGGTCTACTGTGTGGCCTCTGCGATTACAATTGTCGCAGTATAATTCTTCATTTCTGTTGGTCCTGTTGCATTCATTGTGGAAGTGGCCCATTTAGCGACATTCAGTACAATATCTTTTACTTTGCAAACGGTGACATTCCGTGATGGAGTGACCCTGGTGGTTACAAAATTGACAAGTGCTGGGCAGAGCATTAACGTGGTCAGCAGAACTGGTGTTCGGATGGAGCGCTTGGGCGTAGGTTCCGGGTTCGGTACGAGGCGCTGGTTGATAAACGTAACCACGTGTGGGCAATGACATCAGGGGGGGATAGAGGAGGCCGCGGTAGGCACCTGAGACGGAGGAGCAGTATGGGGGGGTAACGGCAGACACATGGGTGTAGAGGGGTTAAAATAATGTGCAGAGAATTGCATCTGACGGGTAATTAGCTTGGCTTCTTCACCTCAGGCGATGTTGACGGCAGTTTCGAAGGTTGGTAATGGTCTGATAGTAGCGATTCGCCACTCCAATTCTGGCCGAAGCCCTCTAATAAACGATCTAGAGGTATCCTTCTTCAGATCGTTCGGTAGAAGCGTTGCTAAGTCTGGTGGGTGTTTGGCTATGATCGCTGTGCTTATTTCTTTTGATATTGCTTTCATTCTGCACGAGTAATCTATAATGCGCTCATATGGTTGTTGTGTAATTCTATCTCATTGAGCAGATAACTGGCGTATGGGGATATCCGGGCGGTATGCTCGGCTAAGGGCAGTTATGAGGTCCTCGACGTCATTACGGTTGATGCCTATTAAATATTGGAAAACGGGGCCTGTAACCTTTGATTGCGCAAATTTGGCGAAGGTCATTTTATCCCAAGCTTTTATAAGAGTCTCTATGTGACGTAATTGTTCTACAAATGAGTCAAAGGGCATGCTGTCGCCGTCAAAGGGGGGGGGTTGTCGGCAAGACATCTTTCACTGACCAAAAGTTTGAACCGACTTTGTTAATTGGTGCCATGTCGATTTAAGCAGGGTATCGCAAGTATACGAATAAAAATATCAACTTAGCACTAAGACTTAGAATAGACTTACAGGGCGAAGGTGAACGCAAAAACAGAGTACAGCATGGTTGTAGGCAGCTAGACGCAGGTGAAACTTGAAGAGGCGATACACGTCATGCGTCGGCACGAGGAGGGTATAGATGAGGTACTCCGTGGCGTGTTGATAAATAAGTGTGGTAATCCAGGTCTTAGGGCGATGCCACTTTCGGGTCCAGATTCTCGTCTTAACAGGGTTGCAGGAGTCCGAATGAGCGGGAAGGGTCCATTTGATATTTGTCGGTTCGAAAGGTGATGTGTTCAGATGCGGTGTGCGGCTTAACTTGGCTATCGCACTCAATTTCCACTCGCTACACAGTTATTCGACGTCGTATCTATCGATGAATTTCAATAGTACCAAAATGTGACGGAGTTATTGAAATTGGGGACTCTTTGCAGAGCCTGTATCCGTGGCGAGTTGAATAGGTTCTGCGTGCCTGTCACAGTACTTTGTGGCCCAGAGTTCGTTCGTAACACGGCTATCACTGATTGGTACGGCGTTAGAAATTTTGAGCACTGAACACTCTTGTGGAAAACATGCAGCACTGCACTGACGGGTAGGTCGACGGGCAAAACCGCTGCCACCAAAATGTTACGGGGTAGATTGCGTAGGCTCCGATGAGCGGTAATCGGAGCTTACTCCACGCCCAGCCAAGGTGTTATTTGGCTGTTGTAGGGTCCGTTCACGTTGACTATGCACTCGCGTGCTAATACTCCCAATGCAGGAAGTGGATGGAATAGAAAGGGATCGGTATTAAGGGAAGGTAAACGATTTAAAGTACATGGTTGTTTATTAGTGATCAATGCGACGGAGTCGGTGAAGGGAAAAGAAGGTATTGTCTTGGTTTAGAGGGATAAGTGTCTTGCTTAAGCGCTGGGATGGATCTGCCTGGTTTTGCCGGATGTAGCAGGCAAGCTAGCCGCGAGTTACAGGAGAACCTGCTGACTCGCGAACGATAAGGGTAGACTACAGAGCGTAAGGTAACTAAGAGCGTGGGAAAGGAATATGAAGTCTGGAGGACGTAACATGAGAATGAAAAAAAGTTTTCTGAAAATGAAAAAAAGTTTTTAAATGTTTGAAAAGTTTAAAATTCAAAAAATAAGATGTGTAATAATCGCATGGAAAATTGCAGATTATTATTATTATTATTTTCATGGTATCGAGTACAGCACATGTGCGTGCAAAGGAGATAAGTGTGGAAATATTTGTATATTCAAATCTTTTATTGTAATTCGGAAAAAACATCCAAATTATGTTACATGTCTGTTTTATTTATCCAGCTATTATGCGAACTATCAAAACCTAACCACTTCACATAGACCCGATTCCCCCGTTTGCGTAATACTTTCTCTACAAGATAGCCGTCGGGGTATTTTACTTTGCCGAGCTCCTCCCCGTAGAAGCCCCCCTCGATGGGATGATCTTGATAATCGGTAAGTTTGTACGTCGGTGGATTGGTATCTTTCACCTCACTTACGGTGAGTATTTCAGTCGTACAATTGGGCGTATAGCCTTTTTCGAATACATTCTTGTACTTGCTGATTCGAACTCGATCGCCCACACTGAATTTCCGCGCCCGATCACTTCGTTTGATTTGCCGAGGCTTGTACACGCTACGATACAGCTGTTTTTCATTCTCCGTGCTCACATCCACCGGTTTCATTCGAATCGTGCGATGTCTGGTGTAGTTGTAGGACTTCATTAAATCAGCCAAAATATTAATCCGTTCGTACGATCCTTGGAGAGTAAACCGCTTTCACATTTTATTTTTCAATGTTCGATTAAAACGTTCGCATATCGACGCCTTTAAGTTGCTAAATGTCAAATACATGTTGATATTGTGATGCTTCGCGAGGGCTTTGAATTCGCTGTTGTAAAATTCTTTGCCTCGATCAACGTGTAGATGTGTAGGTATACGGCTCTGGGTCAGTACAGATTTCATGGCAGCAGTAACATCTTTCCCACTCTTGGACTTTATCGGCACAGCCCACGCGTACTTGGGAAATATATCGATGATTGTTAGTAGGTATTTGTATCCCTTGTTGTGCGAGCTGTATGCGGTCATATCGACGAGATCAGCTTGCCAGGTCTCATCCAGTCCGCGTACATTTACGAATCGGCGCGGATAGTTGCGTCGAGCCTGTCTGTGAAGTTCGGCCGCTAGTACAGCCTTCATTGTTCCCCACTCTTCACCTTTCAATTTTTCGAATCGCCGTCCAACCACTCTGGTTCCTCAATCGATACTCATCCCCTGCTGGCCTGCCCCCAGCGTCGGTGTTGCTTGATCCCCAATATGTTTGATGCGACTCAACTCATTTTCTATGATTTTGTTATTTATGCGCAGCTGTTTCAACTCCTCGTTGTGATTATACGCGAAACTCGCGAAATTTGATTGAAAAGTATCCACAATATCCACAGCCATAGACTGTAAAGCAGTATTGAGAACTTTTAAGGAAACGGCATCGTTTTCCATCTGAGGATCGGCGATATTACACAATCGTTTGCTGTCTATATCGTAATGGTTATCGGCGGTGGTTTTGAATCCAACACCCGGAGGCCCGGGAATAAATTTTTTTCCTATTATCGTGCGCAAAGTTCGATTTTGCGCATGCATTTGCGTTCGCAAAGTACCACTTTCCCACACGTTGACAAGAGCGCGCGGGAATGCAACTGAGCGAACGGGGATGTAGCTGAGCGTGCGGGAATGTGGTGAGCGTGCGGGAATGTATAAGAGTATACGAGCGATTCCAATGTATATACGCGCGCGCCATCTCTTCGGCACTCTCTTCGCATTAACACGTGCGAGCGATACTTTGACGTTCGTTGTCCGTAAATGGCGCAGCACAAAGAAGACAACGTCATTCGCCGAAACTGTTTTACTTGTGTATTTTAATGAAATGTCTACGCAATACGCTCTATCGACACTATGGGCTTGATATTATATGCTAAAAACTACTATGAAAGCATATGATAATATCGGTATCAGTACATATACACAATTGCTAGGATTGCTAAAGAAGAACAGCTCGGGGTATAAACCCAAAATATCCAACGTATTTACCACGGCTGATGTGTCCAAATTTCTTAAAGAAGCACCAGATACAGAGTATCTTGTAATGAAGGTATGTATACATACATGTATATTAATTTCTGTATAGCGACACTTGTCGTAAATTGAAAAAATCAAGCTCAGAAGTCTAAAAACTCTTCGAAATTGATTGCGTCACATGTAAAATTCGTTTTGTTATTATAAAACTTAATATAATCTCTTTTATAGGCGTTACTTGTAATGGGAATTTCCGGTGCTTGTCGAAGGGAAGAACTGTCTAACTTATGTATGGATGACGTGAAAGATCATGGTACTTTTTTGTTCGTAACATTGCAAATAACAAAAACTAAAATTGTGAGAAGATTTACGGTAGTAGGTGAATTTTACAAAATAGTAAAAAAGTATATGGAAAAACGCCCAAACAATTCCAAAACAAACAGCTTCTTTTTGAAATATAGAGCAGGAAAATGCGTGTTACAGCCTCTTGGCATTAATACGGTTGGAGGCGTACCTCAAAAAATTGCAAAATATCTTCGAATAGAAAATCCTGAACTCTATACGTTTCATACGTTTCGAAGATCATCTGCTACGATACTAGTTGACGCAGGAGCAGATATAACAGTTTTGAAAAGACACGGCGCACAGTGGTCCGAAAGCCCGAATTCCTGGCCAAAACCCCCAAAACCAAAAGTTATCATCCGAGGTAAAGCTTCACATATTTGTCAATAGATAGCATCAGAGCTTTGAAATCCAAAAGGACAGATGTTTATATTCATTCTATGGCCTGTGGTAAACCCTCGAAAGTGACCTTTGTCAAGACTCGCGCGGGACTGTGGTGTGTGCACGTTTTCGAGCGCGGGATAAAAAAGGCTATAGTTTTTTCAATTTGCATCAAAATCGAGTCAACCAAAATGGATATTATTCCTCAAGGTAAGTGAATTACATAAATTTTGTGAAAGAACCAAGTTTCGGAATTTATGGCGATGATATTAATGATGCAATACGAGTGCTGCAAAATAACCTATTTCATTGAATTGCATTACTATCTGTAGAGAATTAGTTATGATCCCCGGAGATCCTGCGGAGATCTCAACGATTCCTAGTGTGAAAAAGTATAGAGAATGTGAAACCGTTGGCATCGCCTGCTCGTTTTTGCTCCATTGGTCAAAAATAAGCATTCTTTGAAGCAGTGTTTTGTCGACTCGGTCGGAGCCTCGTGTCCCGCCTCGTGGGATTAGTGTAGCGCGGCGATGCAGACTTTTTCTTTTGTTTACATATACCTGAGGACTGTTATAAATGTATCTGATGTAATGTACATAGTGTCCAATTTGAATTTCATTGGACTCGCACTACTGAATATTATCACGAAAGTGAATAATTCTGATTTATAAATTATTAAAAGTAAGTAAAATATTTGCAACGAGACTGCTGATCGATTCGTTGAATTATACCCATGGTATTGTATGTCCACAACTGTACATAAGGTACTTATGCATGGCCCACGGATTGTCGAATTAGCCATTTTGCCAATAGGACAGCTCTCTGAAGAAGCTCAGGAGTCGCGAAATAAAGACGTACGGAATTACCGCGAACGTTACTCACGAAAATGCTCGAGAGAAAAAAATATTGAAGATATATTTCTCCGACTTCTAGCTTCTTCAGACCCGCTTATTTCGAGTTTGCGAAAGGCACATCCCAAAATGGGAAAAAGTTTGTTTCATGAAGCGATCGCGCTTCTAAGTTATGAAAAGTTTAGTTTTGAAGAAGGCGACGCAGACAACGTCATTCATCAAAACGACGTCGATGATGAGTATTCAGATAGCGATTAGTATGTATCTTTAAAAATTATGTTCTTTTGTTTTATAAGAAAAAAATCTGTCAGAATTAAAGAAATTAATTTACAAAATATCACTTTCAACAATGTTGTATCATTTTTCACGGAATATTCCCGCCATTTTCGGTCCACCATTTTTAATTTCGCATTTTTGTATTCGTTTTCGGAATCAGCGACCCCAAAAACATTACTAGTATGAATTTCAGCGAATTGGTATCATTTTTCGCGAAAAACACCCGCCATTTTGGGGCCGCCATTTTGAATTTTGCATTTTTGTTCTTTTTTTCGGAATCAGCGACCCCAAAAACATTACTAGTATGAATTTCAGCGAATTGGTATCATTTTTCGCGAAAAACACCCGCCATTTTGGGGCCGCCATTTTGAATTTTGCATTTTTGTTCTTTTTTTCGGAATCAGCGACCCCAAAAACATTACTAGTATGAATTTCAGCGAATTGGTATCATTTTTCGCGAAAAACATCCGCCATTTTGGGGCCGCCATTTTGAATTTTGCATTTTTGTTTTTTTTTTCGGAATCAGCGACCCCAAAAACATTACTAGTATGAATTTCAGCAAATTGGTATCATTTTTCGCGAAAAACATCCGCCATTTTGGGGCCGCCATTTTGAATTTCGCATTTTTGCATTCATTTTCGAAACCAGCAAGCCAAAAAACTGTAGGTATGGTAATACTAGCAATTTTCACTGAGAAATATTTGAGTTATTAGTTTTGGCCAAGAATTCGGGCTTTCGGACCACTGTGCGGCGGGTGGAAATCGAACACAGTCGCAGAAGGATATATTGAAGATTCCATGCAGAACAAAAAAGCAATCAGTCATTGTATTGAAAGTGCCATACCATCCACGTCAATGAATTCGAAGCGCTTGAAACTCAACGAAGATGCAAGTATAGTAGAAAATGAAGATACACAAATTTTTGATAATACGTTGTATCCAAATCCGTCTGAAAATGCTAATGTATGTACTGATACCCCAAAAGTAACAGTGATTCCTGAAACTCCTGAAGAGTCGTATAAAAATTGTAGAATTAAAAATGTATCTATAACAACATCAGAGTCATTAGAAAATTTACCGTTCCATTTTGTAAATTGTAACGTTACGATAAATATTAATAATAATTGAAAATAATGAATGAATCAGATTTTTCTTAATTTAATAAATTTATAACAGTTCTATAATTATTTTTTTTGAGGCGGGGGGGCTTCGCCCCCCCCCCCCCCCCCCCCTTCCTCCGTCCAAGCGCCCCAACGCCACCGTTCTATACGTTTCAATTATTCAAAATAATTGTAGTGGTCGAACTTTGCGCAACTTAATAGGAAAAATAGTATACAATACTCGTGCGCACGTAGGTAATCCCGCACGAGTGAAGCGAGTGCGGGAACGACCTTCTTTGCGCACTCGTATCGTTATGTACTATACCCCCACCACGCTTCGAGTGTCGTCCAAATATGTCTATACTCATCACTGGACGATCACTGAACAAACGATGATTCTATGTTTACACGCCGCTAATAAACGATTCCAGCCTCGCGCAATTCTTCAACGATGGCGACTATTTCGATGGAATAGTTGGGACTTTTTCATTTCGTTTAATTACACCGGCACACAAAAAAAATTGAGTAGAATGTGCATTTGACCGGACCTACCTACGGGTACGTATTTTGGTCCGCTGAATCCGAATTCAAGGTCAGTTTGACCCCTACACCCCCAAAATTTCGAGAAAACTTCGAAAAACCGTAAAAATGATGAAAATCGGCAGTTTTAATGATAAAAAAAATTTTTTGGAACTAAACTAAGCGTGATTTTCATGTATTTCGATCTGCTGAATATGAATCGAAACTTTATTGAGACCAAGAGCCATTTCAAATGTAAAAAAATCACACAAACCCTCCAAAATTCCGAAAAAATATAGTTTTCATGATAAAAAAACTTTTTCTGGTCCAATTCAGATAAAATTTTATATCTTTTCATGTCTTCAATTCGCATCTTAATTTTTTTAGTCTATTCACCCTCTAAAGCTGGAAAAATTCGAAAAAATTGTAAAAATTATAATTTAAATTATATAAAATTAAAATTTTTACAATTTTTTCGAATTTTTCCAGCTTTAGAGGGTGAATAGAAATTATAATTTTTACAATTTTTTCGAATTTTTCCAGCTTTAGAGGGTGAATAGACTAAAAAAATTAAGATGCGAATTGAAGACATGAAAAGATATAAAATTTTATCTGAATTGGACCAGAAAAAGTTTTTTTATCATGAAAACTATATTTTTTCGGAATTTTGGAGGGTTTGTGTGATTTTTTTACATTTGAAATGGCTCTTGGTCTCAATAAAGTTTCGATTCATATTCAGCAGATCGAAATACATGAAAATCACGCTTAGTTTAGTTCCAAAAAATTTTTTTTATCATTAAAACTGCCGATTTTCATCATTTTTACGGTTTTTCGAAGTTTTCTCGAAATTTTGGGGGTGTAGGGGTCAAACTGACCTCGAATTCGGATTCAGCGGACCAAAATACGTACCCGTAGGTAGGTCCGGTCAAATGCACATTCTACTCCATTTTTTTTGTGTGCCGGTGTTATTGACCATGCCATGCCTTCAACGGTTTTCCGCAACAAATTCAAATCGCTCCTTAAACTTTTGATACTTTCAAGCATGGATCCTATTACCTCGCGAATTTCTTCAGCGTTATTTGCAATCTTCACCTCAATGATACGAATTTCCCCCTCGACATCGTTCTGGAGCACATCATTCGCTCGCCGTACACTTTAGTTGAGTACTCTCATAGAAACGGTATCGTTTTCCATCAGAGGATCGGCGATATTACACAATCGTTTGCTGTCTATATCGTAGTGGTTATCGGCGGTGGTTTTGAATCCAACACCCGGAGGTCCCCGAATAAATTTTTCACCCCCACCACGCTCCGAGTGTCGTCCAAATATATCTATACTCATCACTGGACGGCCACTGAACAAATGATGATTCTATGTTCATCCGCCGCTAATAAACGATTCCAGCCTCGCGCAACTCCTCGATAGTGGAGACTATTTCGTTGGAATGGCTGGTATTGCCTGCAGCCTGTGACGCCATAAGCAGTCGGAGACAATCTACAATTTCATTTGGATCATCTCAGTAGACATAATCAATAATAAGTATTTTTGTTTATTTTAACAGATGCTGCCTCCAACAATACATTCATATATATATATATTTATTTTACATTTATTTGAATGAATTATATTACTCAAAATTAGGTGTAACTGTGATTCGAAATATATATAATATTATTAATAAATGAATATATATATAAAATATATATAATATATATAAATTCTATTAATATTTTTTCTGTTTTTCGAAAAGACAGAGCGATTTCGTGAGAGACCCCGTGCACTCCTTGACATACCACTTCTTCAAACGCTGAACATTTTCGAAGGCGCAGTTGTATCCCGTTGAAGCGTTTCCATGATAATCACAGCACCAGCCGGCCTCTTCCATATGTTTCAGTTTTTCCAGTGATAGTGGTGAAATGTGTAAATCTTCCATGTTTATTACTTGTTTTGTCCCACCACGGATCTCTGTCAGCCACCGTTTCTTCTCCTCACCTTTGACATATACATAGCATGCATATTTAACAGCCTTTTTTACAATTTTCTGCACCTCAGCATAAGGTTCGATTCCCGCATTCCAGGGTATTCCATGAAAATTGCGTGTTAGCCAAGCGTTAGTAGCTTTGTGTTCAGTTGGCAGATCCGCCCAAGCGTACGGCGGTTTGAAGAGAATGCGGCTCAAACCCGATGAGTTTATGTTTATGATGCAAAGTTCCTTGGATATAAATTTATCGTTGGGGCCAACGAAACTTTGAATGTCCATGATCATTTCCATATTGCAAGTTGGAACAGTGCTGTTTGTTACGCTCAAATTGCTCATCTGTCACACAAAAATTCAAATTTGTTGTATTCGCCTCCTTGATATTTCATTCGTAGAATGCCCTCGATTATCGTCTTTTGCATGGCGTTGAATTGCACCACATCATTTTCCATGAGGCTTACAATTCGTGTGGGTAAAAATATTTCGAATTGTTCATTGAGCGCGATAAGAATACTCGTGCCGTACTTAGTATTTACGCGTCTTACCCCCGTCTCGCTGTACTCCTCCCCAACCTCCAGATCTCACATTCTCTTGGTGGGTAGACAGACCGACAGACGAGGTTGATTTTATTTGGATCCATCACGTTCGATGTAGATTTTATAAATTTGACGTACTATGGATACTGAAGTTCGCAATGGGAAAACTTTGAGAACAATATAACGTGTTGAATGAGCTCGCGATTTATATACCAACTAACCACACTCTCCACCCTAATAAATTCTTGAAAGCGAAAGTTTACGAATCATCATCAACATCCTCAGCCTATCCAACTGCGGCATCACCATCCGTTCAATTAACACAAAAGAGTGTATTCAAAGTATGTAAAAAATATTATTTTTCGCTCTGGGGAGTAAAACTATTAGCGTGAAAGTTTACGAATCGCCATCAACATTCCCGACCTATCTGATTGTGGGGAACATCCCCAGCTTTACTTAAAATTAGGTGTAACTGTAATTCGAAATATATATATATATATAACTACAATGAATTCTATTAATATTTTTCGAATGTAAAATTTTCGCCCTGGGGGTAAACTATTAGCGTGAAAGTTTACGGATCGATATCAACATTCCCTGTCTATCTAATTGCGATGTCACCATCCGGTCGATTAACGTAAAAAAATGTATTCGAAGTACGTGGAAAATATTATTTTTCGCCTGGGGCAAACTATTAACGCGAAATCTGATTGCGATGTCGCCAGCCGGTCGTTTAACGCAAAAGAATGTATTCGAAGTACATGGAAAATATTATTTTTCGCCTGGGGCAAACTATTAGCGGGAAAGTTTACGGGTAACGGCGAAAAATCAAAATGGCTATTCATCCGACCAAGAAATAAATTACATTATCAAACTGTCCGACGATAAAAATCAAAATGGCCGCCCATCCGACTGAGCAAAAATCAAAATGGCCACCGTCAGACGGTAAAATCGGTCGATGATACTGGTGACGTCATAGCGAAAATCACATTATCAAACTGTCTGACGATAAAAAATCGAAATGGCTGCTCATCCGGCTGAGCAAAAATCAACATGGCCGCTGTCCAAATGGCTGCTTGTCTGACTGAGCAAAAATCAAAATGGCCGCCATTAAAAAATCAAAAATGGCCGCCGTCAAAATGGCCGCTATCAAAAAGTCAAAAATGGCCGCCATCAAAATGGCCGCCGTCAAAATGGCCCCCCGTTAAAATGGCCGCCGTCAAAATGGCCGCCGTGGGCACGTCAACCGGTTACGTCACATGGTTACGTCACCTGGTTACGCAATGTTTTTGGTCTAGAACTGTCATATCCTATCTACTAATGACAAAAATTCGTTTAGCCTGAAAAATGCGAAAATAATGGAAAATAGAATTGAAGTGTATCACAATGATATATTAAATGAATTACCAGTTGCAGCTAAAGAAATTATTGAAGAAAATAAAAACGATACGAGAATAACTAAAATAATACAAATTTCAAGGTTAGGGGCCGTCCAATCATCACGTGAGGCTTAAAAGGGGGGCTTAAAAGGGGGGGGGGGGGGGGGGGGGTTGACAAAAATCACGAAATGTCACAGGGGGGAGGGGCGTGTAACGCGCGATTTTTAAATCGAAAAGCGGCGTCTAGTGTGACCTTGACTCGCCGTTACTAGGCAACGAACGAAGTATCTTCTCACGCGCCGCCGACGACCGCCCGGCTCGGTACGCAAATCGCCAGTTATTTTGTTGTTTTCGCGCCGAATACATACATAAACCGTTATGATACCTAGTACGTTCTACATTAATAAAACAATGTTTGAAGTAGGTGATCTGTATAAAGACCTTTTTGCAGAGTATAAGAAAGGAAAAAAACCTAGTATCTGTCAGAAAGAATTCAATGAGTTGTGGGCTAGTGCGAAAAAAAAATACACTATAAAAGAAGAATTTATGAAGTGGGCGAATGATCTTTTACTAGATTACCGCCGAAAGCACCAAGCAAAGAAATCTTCCAATATTCTCTATTATTGTTCTCATTCTAAAAAGGTAAGTTAAAACTAGTGGGTATCTATTTAAGGGGATAGTCCTAATGAATAAGACTTTACCTATAGTTTATTTACAGTATAAATACTAGTGTTAAATCTTACAACATTTTTGATTTTGAGAAAATAAATATAGATAAAATATGCATAGCATATCTACATTAAGTTTTACTTAAATCCAAAAGATATTATTTTATTTTTAGGTTTATAAGAAAGTTATTCAAATAATCTATTAGGTTATTAATAGTTTCAGCAGTAGTCATTGGCGCATAGGAATATTATATTTCATTTCATAAAAAATGTTGAATACACATCACGTGGCCCCATATGCCTACATTAATCACCGCTCGCTAAACTTTAAAAAAGTAGGTGTATTGAGCTAAATCTTGTCTACTAGGCATGGGTTTATTTAACATAAAAAACAAAGTGGAACGTAAGTCGTGGTGGTGTAAAGTAAAGGTAATATTGCTACTGTAACACATTTGGCGTTTTTTTATATATTAATAAACAGTAATAAAATATACAATATTTTTATTACTACTTATTCATAATTCATACTATTGAACTGAAAGATTGACTGTTAATGGAAGATGGCAGTATTATCTTGCATACATTTATTAATTACATACCCATTATTTTAGTGAAAATATGAGGATATGCATGGTTTGCGTCCGTTTTGAATTCTTATTCCAATATCAGAAAAAAATGAAATTAAGTACTGGGGATGGTTGATTTACTTGCAAGATATTATCTTCACTTGCACGATAATAATTAAATTATTAAATTTTTAGAATGTCAGCGAAAACATTCCTATTTTGTCAATGACATCCAATGAGCAAGTCTACCTGTAAAACTTTCTACGTCTACGATGTGCGTCTCACCGATTTGTTCCGAAATCACTGTCAAAGGCAATGACACTATTAAAAGCACTTCAACAGGTAGTAAACATCCCAAATGTATTACAAATTTATGATAAAGAAAAATTGAATTGCAGCGCTAATTTCTATATAACTAGTTGTTGCCCCACGGTGTTACCCGCGATCCTACAGGAATCGTGCATTTTTTCGGGATAAATCCCTTTTTGGGATAAGTATCCTATGTAATAATCCAGGGTATCAGCTATCTCCATACCAAATTTCAGCCAAATCCGTTCCGTCGTTGAGGCGTGAAAAGGGAACAAACATACAGACACACACACACACAAACTTTCGCATTTATGATTCAGTGGGATTATTTAAGTGTGTGTATATACACATATACACCCACTTTCCATCAAGTATCTTATGAGTCCCCTATATATAATTTACTAGCTGTTACCCGGGGCCCCGCTCCCGTGGGAATTCCCGGATAAAATATAGCCCATGTGTTATGTGTTATTCCAGGGTCTAAGCTATCTCCAGTTCAAATTTCAGCCAAATCGGTTCAGCCGTTTTCCCGTGAAAGAGTAACAAACATACAAACATACATACATACATCCTCACAAACTTTCGCATTTATAATATTAGTAGGATCAAACAATTATTTCAATGTTTCCATGTCGTTTGAATGTCGGTCATTCCAGCTGCTCGGAAACGTAAAGGTCAAGATTTGGAGTGTAGCGACGAGAATTCACCGGATACACCAAGTGCAAGCAGTTCTATACCGCAACCTGTACATGCTACTCTTGCGCAGGATAAGTTGAAGAATCAGATTTCCCTTCTTCAAATGGAACTTGACTTAGCTGTTCGTCGTAGGGATTCTCTGGGCGCCAGTGAAAATGAGACGCGTGATGTGACGAAACTGCGCCGAGAAATTGATAAATGCACAAAAGAGCTACGGAAGAAGGAGCAACATATGCGTCACTCTCAGTCACATAGATTATCAATAAAATCAAAGATTAAACTTGCTTGCAATCAGAGTCCGAATGTAGCTCATCTTCTTAAGGCGCGTTCTGCCCCAGGTCGCCCGCGCATGGAAGAGCAACAACCGCAATTGTTAAAAACTATCGTCGATTTGGCTATGTTTGGTGCTTTTGCGGAGGAACGGCGTCGTTCAGAAATTGTTCGAAGTTGCCGAACACTTACTGACCTCCATGAGAAGCTCAAGGAGTACGGATTTCAAATTTCGAAGAGTGGCACGTATCTCCGGTTGCTCCCAAGAAATTATACCTCTTTGGAGGGTAAAAGGCATGTAGTCACTGTGCCTGTCAAATTGAGTCGCCCTGAGGAAGATCACCATAAGGCTCACGTCGATCAACATTTTTGTGTAGCCACAATAAGATCCTTGGAAACGCTGGCATCTATTCTCGGGCCAAAACAAGTGTTTTTTCTGTCGCAAGACGATAAAGCCCGGGTACCTGTAGGTTTGACAGCGGCAAATAAACAAGCTCCTCTCCTGATGCATGTCGAATATCGTGTCTCATTGCCTGATCATGATTGGGTGATTGCTACAAGGCACAAATTGATCCCTAGTGTATATGCTGGGTGCATCATAAAAGGAAATGATATGGGCCGTGCTGAAGCAATCACGTATTCAGGGCCAACATACGTGGCGATTAAAAGTGGCAAACATTCCTCTTTGACAGTTTCTACTCATGCTACCGACTTTGATAAGCTTGCTACTCTCAACAATTTCAAGGAAATTATGCGGGATGAAGAAGGACGCCTGAAACCAGTTGTTTTGATTTCATCTGATGGAGGACCCGACGAAAACCCGAGATATCCAAAGGTTATTTCCCATGCCATAGACCACTTTGTCAAGCATGATCTAGATGCAATATTCATCTCTACGAATGCACGTGGCAGAAGCGCGTTCAACCGTGTCGAGAGAAGAATGGCGCCTATAAGCCGGGAATTATCTGGACTTTGTGACGTGGTATTTCGTACCCCGTCACTTTGTTTAATTATCGCATTCCCCTAGGTGCAGATATCGCTAAAAATAACAAAAGCACGTCTGAGGCCAATACTCCAAAAATGAACGACTAATTATCTTTAAGTTGAATTCTCTTTACTAAGCTAATTGTATGCTATTTTCTAATTCTGTAATGCTCTTCGAGAACCATCCGCGAGACCTTCGCGTCAAGATACCAGGACACTGCCTGACAGGGGTCACGTACCAGCTCAACATCGACACCACCGACTACAGACGAACGAATACCGCTGAAACCACGCCCGATGGATGCCTATCTAGTTGTCGAACAGGGTCGTGCGTGATGCACAAACAGCACCTCCAACTATTTGAGACTTATCGGCCAGGAGCCGGACCACGAACGAATGCTTCTACCGCTCGGATGCATCGTCAGGCGGCGTACAGGGCTGTGCGTCAAAAACACAACGAAGCCTCCCGTCGACGATACTTATCAGCCTGGAGCTGAACCGACCCTAACATCTACTAAGTCGTTGACTATCCAATAGAAGACGGTTTTCTCGTCACGAACCGTCTTATCGAAGGACTGCGGCGTGGAATAGGCTAATGATATGCTGATCACGTGGATCTGGTGGATCTAGTGTGGGGATCCGGGTTGAGGGCCATCACCACCAGATCGTTCCGGCATGAGGGCTTCGATGAGCGAGGGCCGGGATGCAGCGCCGACGAAATAGCTACAACGGGGAGTACCAGTAAAGCAAGGAGTGAGTTACAGTCTGTCGCAAGTCCAGGAGACCGGTGACGTAACATTGCCGCACACCTCAATATCGCAATACCTGAGCAGTACGACCCCCCCCCCCCCTCTCACCGACGATACCGCATAGCTGCAGGAAAACATCTCTAACCACCTTCCGACGTCCCGATACCTCGATACCTGTCGTCGAGGGAAAAGAAAAACAAGCGGCGAGGGATTATCGCCGCCTATCCGTGGACCAGGCCACGCGACCTGCTGGTCCAATTAAAATACCGCAAATTTTAGGAAGAATCACGTGACAGCAGCTCGACGAAAATCAGGATCATCGCTCATCTCGTCACTCTACGTTCAGTTCCTGAATCGCAACGACGTGCTATCGTCATATTTAGTGCCATTACTGCTATCACTGTATTTCGTTCTCGCTATTGTACCGCATTCTCTAGTATCTGCTATATCTTCTTTTACGTAAGTGAGGTTCCTTTTCTATTTTGTGAAGCCACGAGATTACTTGCAATATATCGTACCTTTACCCTTATCTCTTTCTCTCTTTACCTTGCAGTTGGTCTGCTTGAGCCAATTGGGCTCGTATCTTTTCTCTTTATCTTGCAGTTGGTCTGCTTGAGCCAATTGGGCTCGTATCTTTTCTCTTTATCTTGCAGTTGGTCTGCTTGAGCCACCTGGGCTCGTACCTTATTCTCTCTTATCTCTTATCTTGTCCCTTTCTCTGTCTTATTGCAAGTAACTTCGCGACTGATTGACTATTACTTACGCATTGTAGTGACTATCGCTTTATCTTATTATCTTTCTCTTCTAGAATATTTGAATGTCTAATATCGCTGTCTAGCAGCGCGTTCCGTTGAAGGATCAATTTTCATCTTAGCTACTGAGCATTGCTATTTTGTTATATTTTCTCTGATTAGTTTCTATCTGTCTCTTTACCTATTATCGTTGATTATCGTATCTTAGTGAGTGTACCGCGGGAGCGATCTTATATCGCTGCGCGGTCCCGCTCGTCGTTCATTTGACATTGGAGTATTGTGCCGTATCGCATAACATCTTTTTCACTATTTTCTTCGCTAATATCGCTGATCGTAGTTGTCCGTAGTCTATTTGGTTTGCCGTACGTTGCATATTAATTATCTTGAATATTGTTTGTCTTATCTTGAATTGCCTTTTATCGTACCGAATATTATCTCTCTTTCTCTCGCACTTACCGCAAACTATAGACTACGTATTATCTGTTATTCTCTATATTTTATGATAATTTTCTATTTGACCTGTCGCTTGAACTTACCTTGTCATTCATAATTCCCTGTCTGCCTATTTCTGATCATTCTGGTGATGTGATAACTATTACAATTGTTGTATTTCGCATGTGTTTATAATCGCTTCTCCTACTTTATGATTTATTTGCTTACCGCTTAATTTAAGTACAGTATGTCTTTTGCTGTTCTGCCTATCTATCATAAAACCGTGTTAATCATTACCTTTTAGTATCGCGAGCTTGCGCATATTTCCCACTTATTCGGAAAACGTTCCGTTAATTGTTAACTCTCTCGCTTAACCTTTCTCTGGCTGTAACTATTGTTAATTATCGCATTTATCGTACTTGTATCGCAAAATCTTCAGCTACTTGCTTGTCAGTAAACTTATCGCTTCTTGTTTAATATATTTGATATTATTCCTGCTTCACCTGTTTCTTATTTTATCTATTGGATTCGACTCCGCCCCTCTACCATTATCTTGTCTCTCTGAGCGAACTGTGCAAAACCGTCGTAGAACCTGACCTTACCTTTATCTATTACCTTTACCTTTACCTTTGTCTTTTTCTCTAATTATCTATTTTTGACGCATGTGCGTCTGGCGCCCAACAATCGTATCTTTCTCCCTTAGTATCTCTCTCTATCTAATTATTTAGGTTAGCGACTGCGCCGTAGGGTAACCAATTATCGTTATATCGTTTTTACCCTCGCAAAATATATTGGTTACAACTTATACTTCCTCATGATTCTTATGGAACTCATTTGGATGAACAAGGGAGAACAAAAGATCATGATCTTAAAAAAATTAACTTTCAGAAGGCTGGAAACGTCCTCGCAGAAGTATGGAATAATATGGTTGTCGACAGCCATGACGTCGTAGCAGAGTATGTCGAACCCGATGACAGTACTGAAAGCTTTATTCCAGACCTGCCTTCTCCGCAGTGGTATAGCGAGCATGTGCGAGAGAGTCAGTATTTGCTTCAGGTACATTAGTAAAATCTCACGTATTATTATTTTATCATTTATTTTTCTTATCTATTCGACAATACAATTAAAATATCTTAATATCATTACCAGGTGGTGAAGTGTGATAATCACGCTTGCTGTGGATATGTGCAAAGTTCTTTTTGATCTATTCTTTCAGAACGCTTCGTTATACCTCCTTACCCAATTTTGCAGACGTCTAGTGGCTTATGTATTCCGAAGCCTCGAGAGCATGATGGCAAGACGTTTGCTACATTTCTTCTGCGTCAGTCTCTTGGAATCACCCCAAGAGATTCTCTGCGTTGTGCGCGAAAATGATGACACCGAGTGGCTTGATGAAACTGACGTTGATCTTCAACAAAGCACAGTTCGAACAACTGATCTACAAGATGCTTATCCAGTTGTTAGTGTTGAAGAATGTCTTGCTAATCCGTGGTCCGAGGACAATGTACATTAAAGAGGTTCATGTACTAAGTACAATATATGATTTTCGCATGATTACATCATTCGTTTATTATCGTTTTCATGCCAATCAAAAACAACCTGCAACCTTTCTATCCAGACATTTTTATCATGGTCCTTAATTTCAGAATAACATGAGATTATATTTTATATCTGTATTTAAGATGATACTCTAAAATATTCTAAAAAATTTAAGATTTTTTTTAGATACTAAAAATACACGTGATGTTGGGTGGGGGGGTAGTCTTCAACCACACCACGTATCACCAAGGGAGGGGGGGGGTTGAAAAATGCTTGAAAAAAGATCACGTGATTAATGGACGGCCCCTTAGGCAAGAAATTTAGCTCCAAAGATGTATGGAATTGCAATATAAATGATTTTTGCTTAGAAAATGATATGTTGATATGGGGATATCAAGTATTAACTCAGGAAAATTTAAGAGATAGAATCTCACAGGAATTGCACGTAGGCCATTTTGGAGTAGTAAAGATCAAGAATCTAGCCAACGGGTATTGCTGGTGGCCAAATATGCAAGGTAATATCGAAGAAATAACTGAAAACTGTTTTGAATGCAATATGAATGAAAATAATCCTGTTAACAAAAGTAAGCATACTTGGGAACCAACAGATCACCTTTCGTAAGAGTACGCGTTGATTATGCTGGTCCTTTTTATGGAAAATGGTTTTTCATAATGGAAGATGCGTATAGCAAGTGGCCAGAAATTTATATCGTTAAAAACATGACGGCCGGTATAACTATAGAAAAATGATAAATTTTTTGAACGTTTGGTTTGCCCAAAATCATGGTGCCAGATAATAGAAGTACATTTACGTCGGCTGAATTTAAAAAATTTCTAGAAAAAAATTTAATTCAATCAAAACTTACAGCTCCATACAATCCTTTAACAAATGGCCGAGCTGAACGATTCGTGATCAATAGTAATTTGATTTTCTCTTCCGGGGTGACGTATCGGTGGAGTTAAAGCATCTCTATTCCTTAGTTTTCTAGGACTATGTTGACGATTCACATTTGTAACTTTTGGTTTCTTTTTCTTTGTCTGTTTGACACAAATTTGTTCATTTCACTCAACAAAGTAACCAAACTCCTCTACTTAATTCAAATTTTGCATTCTAGTCTTTTCGCCTGCTTTAGCTACTTGATTCGGATGTGGTTTCCAAACACGACCATCGTCTAATTCAATGAGACGATGTAATAAAGCAGTTCTTTTTTCTATTGTGCCATATTCCCATTTTCGTGTACCAATGTAGTTTCTCACAATTACTCTCTCTCCTCGCTCGAAACTCTTTAAATTTTCATTATTGTATTTCGTAATTTCTGAGTTTTCAGCTCAAACTGGGGTTAGAGTCACAAGAGCGCAAAGAAGCAGTTGCTCAGTGATCGGCATACAAGAAAGACCAATTCCACAATTACACCAATAATAATTAATAAGACGCCACGTGCTAATTGTAATTATAGCCTATGAATGAAGGTAAAGTTCTTGTTCATTAAACTATTGCACACATAATTACGAGAAAAAAACCCACAAACACAACAATTGATTAAAAAAAAAAAAAAAAATAGCCAAATGCCTCGTCATATAATAAGTGACGCGCATGAATAAATTAACGAGATTCCCACTGTCCCTATCTACTATCTAGCGAAACTACAGTCAAGGGAACTGGCTTGGAAAAATCAGCGGGGAAGAAGACCCTGTTCAGCATGACACTAGTCTGGCACTGTAAGGAGACATGAGACGCATAGTATAAGTGGGAGGTGGCAACATCGCCGGTGAAATACCACTACTTTCATCGTTTCTTTACTTACTCGGTTAGGCGGAGCGCGTGCGTCGAGGACTTTCGTCCCGACTGTCACGGTGTTCTAGAGCGAAGCGTGTAAGAGTGGCGTAAGGCTTTGGCCAATCGTCGATCATACTTCCACAGGATCCGATTCGAGGACACTGCCAGGCGGGGAGTTTGACTGGGGCGGTACATCTGTTAAAGAATAACGCAGGTGTCCTGAAGCCAACTCAGCGAGGACAGAAACCACGCGTAGAGCTGAAGGGCAAAAGCTCGATTGATCTCGATGTTCAGTACGCATAGAGACTGTGAACGCGTGGCCTATGGATCCTTTTCACTTGAAGAGTTTTCAACAAGAGGTGTCAGAAAAGCTACCACCGGGATAACTGACTTGTGGCGGCCAAGCGTTCATAGCGACGTCCCTTTTTGATCCTTCAATGTCGGCTCTTCCTATCATTGCGAAGCAGAATTCGCCAAGCGTTGGATTGTTCATCCACGAGGAGGGAACGTGAGCTGAGTTTAGACCGTCGTGAGACGGGTTAGTTTCACCCTACTGATGACTCGTCCTTGCAATAGTCATCCTGCTCAGTACGAGAGGAACCGCAGGTTCGGACATTTGGTTCACGGACTCGGTCGAGCGGTCGGTGGTGCGAAGCTACCATCCGTAGGATTATGCCTGAACGTCTCGAAGGCCGTATCCTCTCTAGTTGAAGGGGGCAACGATATTTCTAGGAGTCTCGTGGGCCGAAAGGCTCAAAACAATGTGACTTTACCAGGTAGCCGGTCCACGAACCGGTCGTCGTACGAGCCCTGTTTGCCGGGAGGGGTCTTCGGCCTTCGTCGGAATCTTCCCGCTCGTCGGACTGGCCTCGAACGGTCGGTCATGGGTCATCCAGTTCTATGTCGAGACTCGGAATCGTCTGTAGACGACTTAGGTACCTGGCGGGATGTTGTACTCGATAGAGTAGTTACCACGCTGCGATCTGATGAGACTTAGCCCTTGGCTTGGGGATATATCTTGTCGGTTGGACGAGGCCCCGATGTTCGTGTTTGCAGAGCTGGCTCGATGCTGGTCACGCGACGCGTCATGTGCGGAACGGTCTCGCACGCGACTACTCAACCCTCTACGAGAAGCCTAGAGATTTATGTTCATTTTTAGGTGGATAAGTAGGTGATCGTCCTCTACAGGGCGATCCTGGAAATTGGGTGGAGGATTTATTATCAATATCATTAGAAATGATTATGGAATACAAGCTTCAATGAATACACAAATGAAAGTAGCAAGCGAAAATGTGAGACGAGGAAGCAGCGTTACGAAATGTTCTGAACCTAGATGTTCACACTCACACACTTACCCTTCGGTGGTTACAATTCCGAATCCGCAGAATGGCTCACACACACCATTACACTCTACACGTCTCTGAGGAGTTCGTGGCACAGCTTTTAACACTCAATGTCTAGTTTCGGAAGGCTAACGTCACGACGCGAGACGCTTTGGACATCGCGTATAGAATTAGAGGAATTCTCTCCTTAATCGTCGGTGACGCTCAAAGACTGATATACTCTTTACGCCATATCTTCTGAAGGAGCCTGGTTTCGTTGACGTTGGTTTGACTCTTTCTCTAATGGGACTGACTTCGCTCGCTCGTACGACACCCTTTGAGCGTCGGACAGCGAGCAAGGTTTTCGTCGACTTCGCAAATTTGAGACAAAGGCTCGCCTCGCGATGCTCATCCTCGAAGCGTGTGATCTCGCGCTCGCCTCATCCTGGTGTTGATTATACCCGGGATCCAGCGGGCGCGGGAACGCTGACGATGCAACGGTCAACTGCACCGCTGTGCTTTGGTCGTGCCACGAACAGAATTACAAGAGAGTTATATTATATGAATTCAATTGTGGTTTGAGAATAATTCCCAGATTCAAGCTTATACTTCCTCGTCAACATTAAAAGTAATGTTCATCAGAATATTAATATATTCATATGTATGTGTTGTAACGTGGCGTTTCAGAATCGCCCGTCACAAGGGCACACAACCGCTATTATTTTTAGTTTACGCGTCCTCAGCAGGATACTCCAAACGAACTCGATACAAAATAGGCAATATCTACTTTTAACTAATTCTTTTCTGTAAATTCTTTATTTCGCGCTTCGGCGCAAGCTAACAAGGTACTTGGACGACTACGATCCCGATCAACAAGGGACCACTATCTACCGTTTGCAGCTCTCGACGACTTCGCCTACTGACGGTCTCACCAGACTACACTGGCTACCTTGGTGCACCTTTATATACACCTGGGGTAGCATCCATCCGAACCTTCCGTATCGCCTCGACTGCCGGTGAACAGGGAGATAAAAATCCTCCCGGCGGCCGGGGGCATCGTTCTTCAAAGAGGAACTAGCCGCCTCCCTATCGACGAGGACCGATTGTGTGGGTCGTGGTCCACGGTTTGGCCAACCGTCTGACTGCACGGCCTCAGGTACAGGCAGCTAGCTACTGCCTGTACAAAAGCCGGTGGAGGTGAACAATGAGGCGTCACTCTCCACCCGCTAACTTTGACCGAGAGGCACCCTGTGTGTGCCTCTGTCGAAGAAGTCCCCGAGGATAGGCAGCCTGGACTGCAAACTGGAGCGACTATGAAACCGTACGAGTTGGTGTCAACGACGAAATCGCGAGCAGCACATTGCACAACATCTAGCGGTAATTTTTGGAAAACGTACGACCACGCAGTAACCGATATTCGCCACAGGGGGATGGCCTATTTGCGGTGGGGGTCAAGCGACCAATCAAAGAAGAAGAATCACCTCACGACAACCGCGAGATCGGCGAGCTGAACTACGACCTGCTATTCTACGCTCGACCTGTTGAGGAACAGCTTCAATTTTCCAATTGCTCTCCCGACCTCGCTACCGTTCTACCGTCTATCCTACCGCTTTCGTTCTACCGTCTATCCTACCGCTTTCGTTCTACCGTCTATCCTACCGAGTACCTTTATCTTTCTAAATTCTTTTCCTTCTCTTTTCCTTTCCTCCCCAGTTTTGTTATTCTATAGTATAATTTAAATTAAAATCAGTTTGTGTGCCTGAGATCGACCGTTAAGGTAAGGCTTTTGCCTTTGAATTGTACTGTTACGAAGTTGCTCACAATTTCTATTCTTTCTCGTAATATTTATCGATTTTGCGTGAATCATGGTCCACGGTTAAAGTTGCTGTAAGCCGCCGTGTGGCTGCATGATTCCGGTCATTATTATTATATTTATTGTTTCTTGATTGCATCGTGTGATGCCATTTTGTGTGAATCATGGTCCACGACTTCCGTGTGACTGCATGATTTCAGTAATTCATTATTTTCGTATCTGAGCGACCTCGTAACTGCCAAATAATTACCTCTTGTATTTATGACTTTTCTGATTATTTGTGAATCTCTATTATCTTGCTTCTGTAGTCTCTATCGTATTTTGAGCCCTATTGGCTTCATATTTTATTCCATACTCTCTTTGTAATAGTAGTGTGCTTTATATTTTATTTCTGCTATTGCTTATTATATTTTTATTTATTTTTGTGCCTATTGTATCGTATATCGAGTTCTATGGAGTACAAGCGAGCGTAGAATCACCCTTAGATATTACCGCATTTTTCTTTGTTACTATTGACCATTTTATATTATTTTTGCCTGTTATTTATTTCCCCGTATTTTGTTAAATTAAGTTCTGTAAACTATTCTTTTGTATTGCGGTGTATTTTTGTATATTTCTCTATTTTGTAAATTCTCCGAAATTCTCTCACTCTCATAACTTTGTATTTTGGTATTCTCTCAAAAGTTATGTTTAGGAATTCACTATTTAATTCCTCAATTATGTAATGATTATAAGTTATCGAATCTACCGTATGAATAACTCTACCGAAGGCTACCGAGTCGATCGTTTGCCAACTTAGTAAATTATTACTAACTGTCAATCTCTCATCTTGGATATGATTTATGGTAAATTTGTCGTACCTCTACCGAACTACCGTTTCGTTGTTTTCTACCGATCGCAGTAAAATTCTCTCGTTCTAATTAACAGAATAATAATTTTCGTAGTGTCATTTGCAACTTGGGTAAGATCACGTCGCCCAGTGACGTGTAGTTCTAAGTCAACTCTTGCATTATATCGCATCTCTCGGCCTACGTCTATTTTTCTCTGTTAACTACCGTCTCTCGTGTTAAAGCTACCGTTTACTGCTATTCTACCGATATTTTTTTATGAACAACGACTATTTATTTTATTAACTACCGCTATCGATACCATCTCATTTGCCTGTCTCACCTATGTAACCTTTTCGCCAATACATGATCGATTGACTTATTCATTTTCCTTCTAACTGGAGTTTATTCTTTATTTTTGTCATTTTCTTCAATTCTGGAATTACTGCTAGCTGCCTTGAACTCCGCCACTCTACCGGGATGTACGCGATCGTACCTGTGCCTAGCCAGCCATACAACGGGTTCTCTATTTATCCCTTTTGCACGGTCTTGTGTTAATTTTATTGATTTATATTATTCTTTGAGAATCGACGCTACGCGTCTGGCGCCCAACTTAATTATTTTGTTGTAGTTTAATATTGCGGATAAGTAGAGAATCGCGCCAAAGTGTCAACGGTAAGTCCTCATCCGAAAGTAACAACATTTAGCGTTACAAATTAGCGCTCGACGAGGGGCAGAAAAGACTTAACGTTACAGTGTTTAGACGGCGGACGTGACATCCCTCCCCCCTTAGGTGTCGATGCCCCCATCGACTCAGTGCGCTGGGCCAACGGTGACACCAGCACTGGAGGGACGGCTTACCCTTGACGACATGATACTTGGTTAATCGAAATTAGCAGCTTCCGTACATCGCACACATGCTCATACCCACACACATGCGACACGTTTTGTCAATCACCTTCACTTTCACTTTCCTGGTTACTGCGCCGCTGGTTTGTCGCTTGGTTAACCTCGCGTCTCGCCGACTGCGTTGTCACTTTCGTTTTGATCCTCGGTGGACGCAGCATCCCTGGGGTCTCCCTCCTCCTCGGGTTCACCTTGCAAGGCCTCCGCAAGGTTTATCCTAAAGAGGGGTCGTAGGTGGTGTCCCGCTCGATGGCTCTTCCCATTCGACGAGGTTCCCCTCGACCTCCTTCGGTTCCACATCCCTGGTTCCGAGGAGCGTCTCGAGTTCACGCTGGAGCAAGACCCAACGCCCCCATGATGCGTAACCGCACCGCGGGGGCCATGGTCTTGCCCAGCTTCCTGTAATCGATTAGGAAGGGAGCTTCTTCACTGACCTGAATTATTATCGGCTCTGTCTGTACTCCCTTCTCCTTCGTGTTCTTCGCTGTTCGGACACCCTTGTCTTTCCCCGGAACAGTAGCGCGGCGGTGGAACGTTGTTGTCCTTCCTGCGTTGACCGGTCTGGTTGGCGGCCCTTCTTCGCGATTTGTGTTAGTGTGGTCCATTTTCGTCTTAAGGAATCGATCGAAGGCCTCCACGCAGTGACCCGCGCGGGGACACGGTCGCTTACCAACGCTCAGGCTACAGAGGGTGCAGTAGCTGCCTCCCGGCCTCCGGTTT
Source organism: Neodiprion virginianus (assembly GCF_021901495.1). Taxonomy (NCBI): domain Eukaryota; kingdom Metazoa; phylum Arthropoda; class Insecta; order Hymenoptera; family Diprionidae; genus Neodiprion; species Neodiprion virginianus. Next base: position 11,345,228 of record NC_060880.1, on the reverse strand, counting down.
GATACGTAGCGCTCGAGGTAGCACTCCACCCAGTGCTGGCCGGCCACCGTTTCTACGCATGTCGGGCAAACTCCGCGCCTTACTTTTCCCCCCGCGATTATCATTCCCGCGGGTATCATCGTCGCAGGCAGGGACACCTCCATTAGCTTTGGCAGGGCGGCTGTGGCCACCGCCTCAGTTGATTTTGGAGGTGATGATGACCCTGGCGCTTCTTTTGCCTCTGCCGCGGATGGTCGTCCACTCTGCGCGTTCTTCACCACTTCTTCGTATATCTTCTGGCACTTGGTAGCGTGCCTCGGCCGGTTATCGCTTGGCACGGTAAGCTAACAGAGAGGGCAGGAACGGAGGTCCTTAACGAAAGTATCCAATTCCATAAACACGGTGACCCTCCAGTCCACGTGTTGCAGATGGAGGGGGCCGCCTGATCGTAGTGAATTCCAGGCTGGTCTTCCATCGGTGTTACCTGATATGCGTCAGTGTTGTCGAGCTCTCCGCCGGCCAGAGCCGTGGAAGCCAGAAGCACCCAACGCACAGCATTGTTCGTGTCGGTGTTGATGACTCACACTTCCGCACTCTTCTTCTAGAAGCCTCTTTATCCTACTCCCGCACACGTTCTTCGAACACATACAGAGCACACACATAATTCATTTATATGTAATAAATTAATGTATTTTATTAGTGCGTTTTGAATAGCGCACGCTATAATGATTCGATATGAGAAAGTAAATAAGACAGAGCAGGAGCAGGGGCAGTGGGCCAAGCGGCATAAGAGAGAAAGGTTCTCAAAAGAGTTCATGCAAATTATTAAAACTGTATTAAAGAAACTTCTAATAGTGAATATATAGCTTAATTGTCGTTTCTTATTCTTACAGGTAATACTTGTGACAATGGGAATTGAAGTTCATGTAAATAATGTACATAATTCTAATAAAACCTACTTGTTCTTACTGCAACGCAATAGTTTGATTATTCACGAGAGAGTTTGAATACAAGGAATGAATTAACCATCCCAAAACGACAATTCGCTATAAATACTCTACAATGCCACGTCTTTAGCTTGAAATCACCGTGAAAGGATCATCGAATGGAAAGACGAACCTATGCTGCTTCACCTCAATTACGTCGGAAGAAAACCTAACCTACAATATTCCATTAGAATCACAGCAAGCACCACTGCATAAAGAATTGATTTAAACAGAGACTTTCACGAAAGTGAAGAATGCTATGAAAAACGACACAGGAAAAGAAAGGTATGGGTAACACTTACACCTGAAATTGATCAAGCATAAATAAACAAAAGTGGGCACATGTGCTCCTCAGATTATTTGCTAGAAGAAGTAGAGACAGAACACCAAGTACCTCAAAATACAGATACACTCACTGGAAATTTAAAACAAATGTTAGAAACAGAAAAAAAAAATCCAATAAATTTAAAAAAATTATCTGAAAAGTATACAATAAATAAATATATGAGTAAGAATTCTAACGCAAAACAATGGTTAAAATCATTTGAAAAAGAATGTGAAAGATTTGAAATCACGGAAGATGAAAAAAAATTGAAATGCTTCAAAATTTCCTTGACAAAAATGTCCTGGATTGGTATAGTTTTATGTTAATTGAAGAGACAATAGATTCAGATTGGAATACATGGAAAACAAAATTCTGTGAAACATATGTAAACAAGAGTATGCTATATCTTTTAAATACCTAGAAGATTCACTAGTCGATTATGCTATGAAAAAAGAACGATTGTTACGTGAAGTCAGACAATCTATGGATAGAGGTACTGTAATAGATTTAATAGGAACAGTTCGACCGAAACATATATTGAATAAGATTGAAAGAAAAACCTGACAGAATCAGAGGACCTTTTCAATGAACTCGGTAAATATGAATATTTAGTAAAAAATAAGAATTTGGAGTATGAAAAAGAAACAAATAATAACCACGCTAAAAGATTGAACCAAAAACTACCATGTAAGATATGTTTGAAATGACACAAAGGCAACCGATACCATAATGAAGATACTTGCTGGTTTGAATTCAAAGAGAATAACAAAGAAGAGAAAAAGTTAACAAAACTAGTTAACAACACGTTTCTACAGATAGATTCATACGCTGATGAGGAAAAAAACGAATAGTCACACCATTAATCGCAATAAAGATTTTGTTGAACAATACTCTAGGATCAGAAGCAGTTTACAATTTTGAGTCAAACTTTTCTTTAATAAGTTCAAGAATAGTAAGGATAAAACCAAAAAAGTCAGCCCGGACTAATACCGAAACATTTCTTACGATTAATAGTGTGAAATGACCACAAGCCGTGATCAACATAAGAATAAAAATTTGGATATAGAAAAAGATATGGACGTCCACGTAATGGATCAAAAAAATTTTGAATATGACTTCCTTATTGGACTTGATGTAATAAAAGAGTTCAAATTGAGACAAGATGAACATTTGAAAATAACACAAGGAACAAAACCTATAGATGTGTTTCGGCAAAGTATCGAATAAGTTAAATGTTTCTCGCACACTCAAAATCGTCCTCACGCATGGACGCACACTCGCGTGCAATGTTTACTTGCCGTCTCTGCGTAAAATCTCACCGCTTGCTCGTGCTGCGACGCAAAACAAATCAGCTGTATCTCATTTATTATATACTGTCTCAAAATCATGTATATGTATCATCAATGTGTATTCTCGCCTGTAAATCGTCAGTTATCGCTCTCTTCTCTTGCGATACAGATCGTATCAACTCTGTACCTTCCTCTCATAAAGTATTCTTTATTGATAATCAACTATAATCTACCGTTAACAATCATCCCGCTTCCTCGCTATAGTCAATCATCACTAATAGTCCAGGAGCATAAGATTAAGTTCTATTCTGGAATAACGTAGCTTAGCCAATTTTTTCATAGGTTTATTAGAGACGGACGAACATATTTTCATCCATGCCCCAAAAAAATAGGTCCGGGTTTGTCCGTAACGATTGTTCAAACTTTCGAGACCCCACATTCTGTTAAATAACGTCTTCGTTATGGGTCATACACGAAAACTGTTCAAACAAAAGTTGTTCGTCTCATCATTCTCGGTAAAACAAGCTCTCGTGAGATCAATTTCCTCTATTTTAGTTGCAAAATGCAAAATGCCGTGGAAAAAAAAATTTACATTTCTTGTTACAAATTGATGAATAAACAACGAGTGGCTTAGAAACTCGTGGTACAGGTAATATGAAGTGTCTTCAAAATTATCGTGCAAGGCTTTTTTGGCTGTGTTATATAGTTGAGCGACAATCCGCGACAAGCCAAAATCCGTATATCGTCTGCCCTTTCTTCTGTAATTGGCCCACTGGTTGCCAAAAAATCATGAAGTCAGTTCGTTACTAGTACTTTCCATAAGTGAAAAAAAAAAAATTAATTTTATACTCGAAAATCTTAATTTTTGGGCGACTTGAAATTTTTTGCTTTTAAACAAATAGAGATGTCTCTGAGAATATTCATATTTTTGTAAATATTATGATGGATTGTACTTGCACTTCATCATACGAGTAATTTAAAAAAAAAAACATGAATATCTTGATAAGAACCGGAGATAACGGTGTTTAAGTGTTATTTTGTTTATTGTTGTTGTGATTAATATTAAGGGGAAAGAAAATCTGCGATCTTGCAACACCCCAAGGCATCACCGTGAATTTTTTCAGATCTCTAGGTGTGTTGTATCTAGTAAAAAAAAATTTCTGAACGTTCGTCGAGCGGCGTTAGTCGGCGGAATGAAGCTGGGCGGCGCGGCGGCGTGGTGGGGGGCTCGAGGCTTCGCGCGCCCGGCTGTTCTTACCGCTTAATTAACAACTCAATAACTCCGTTAATAATAATCGTACATTTTTTTTTCTGTCGAACTGTGCTATTTTTTTCTCAACAATTCGAATCTGTAATTAGATTTTTAATATTACAATATATTTTTTTCTTTTGGATTTTAGACATATTCTTAGGAAATATCGCTGTAAATAACTTTGGATATATATTATCTGTGAATTTTAATATAACATGAGATTATAAAAAACCTAATTACGGTGGTGTAAGTATGTATACATATAATATAGTATCAGATAGCTGTAACTTTTTTCTATCAACTCAAAATCGCTTGAAATTTTTAGGGAAAATACTTCATTCTTTCCCCAAACAACGCTTAAAATTTTCAGCTTAGAGTCGAAGTTGTTAACGAGCTATGAATTATCAAAATGTTCAAGTTTCCCCATAATATTTCGTATTTCATGGAATTAACGAGCTGTGAATTTGAATCATGCCATGAAATACGAAATATTATGTGGTAAACTTGAACATTTTGAAAATTCACAGCTCGTTAACAACTTCGACTCAAAGCTGGAAATTTTCAGCGTTGTTTGGGGAAAGAATGAAGTATTTTCCCTGAAAATTTGAAGCGATATTGAATTGATAGAAAAAAGTTACAGCTATCTTATAACAGCGATTTTTCAGACATCAATTGGTTTTGCGAGGCCGTATATAAAAAGGAGCGAATTAATAATAATTCGTGTAGGTAGTGATAAAGTATACCTAGACGAAAAATTTGAGCCGTCGATTGGCCGTCTACTTGGAAAATTCTTGACTTGGCAGCGTTTCAAAGTTATGCAAAATTTTGCTATTGGTAAGTGGTAAGTACAAGTACTGTCGCCTGGTGTTCAAAATTTAAACTAGCGAAAACGGGTCAGCTGTCATATGGATATTGCTCAACATATTGATAATGTAAACTTTAATTTACAATTATTGAGTTTTTTTTATTGTTAGCTAAGAAACAAACTAAAATTAAAATGGAAAGTGTTGTTGATGATTCGGGTGTACGTTTTTCTCCGAGGGAAACAAAAAGTAAAGCTTTTTGCAGTGTGTATGGATGTAAGAGTAAAGCTTGTAGGGATTCAGATGTCAGATTTCATCTTTTTCCTAAAAAAAACAATTTCATAAAAATTATAAATACGTTCGGTGAAGAAGAAAAAGTAGACTGCCGAAAAATGTGGCAAATTGTGTTAAAAATTGGTAAAAATGTTACCGATAACATGCAAGTTTGTTCTTTGCATTTTAAACAGTCCGATTATTTTTCACCAGGTGATTATATTATATTATATTTGTTTTTTAATTATCTTAATAACTTTTTTATTTGCAATATTAACTAAGGGCATTACTTTCTTATGTAGATTTAAGCTCCAAAGGCAAACGAAGATTAAAACAAAATGCAGTTCCTTCATGTAATTTACCTTCTACAGACAAGACACCAAGATTAATCACCAACAAAAATACTGACAGAGAGACAAGAAGATTACGAAGAGATAAGAGTAGGAATGAAGTATTGCCAGCTAGTCAGCTTAGTTGTCAAGATCAGGATGTGTTAGATACTAATAACTTAGATACTAATAATTTGACAGAGGAACCGGATGACCAAGGAGAAAGTAGTTCCATCAGTTTAGTTCAAGATACACCTCTGCTTACAGAAAATGACCAAATTTTGGCTACAAAACGCCTGGTTGATATTGGTGTTCAGATTAAAAGCGGGGATTTAATCACAGATTTTTGTGATATTTTAAAAATTGAAAAAGAGCTCAACACACTAACTGGTATTATTAATTTTGATATCTTAAAAACTATTATTGACGTGGTAAAGGATGGCTTTCCTAAATATAGATTTGAAACGATGAAGCTTCGAAGTAAAATAATAATGACATTCATAAAATTGAAGCATAATTTATCATATGCAATCTTGGCAGTTTTGTTTAAGTATTCATCTTTATCACAGTGTCGAAGAGTAGTCCTTAAGATAATCGATATGCTTTATGTTTGTTTGAAAGAAGGCATTCCTTTTCCGGATAAAGATGAAATTTCTAAGAATCTCCCAGTATGTTTTGATGATTTTAGAAATGTGAGAATCGTTCTAGATTGCACTGAAATATTTATCCAAAGACCGAAAAATCTATGCTGTCAACAAGCAAGTTATTCTCGGTACAAAAGTACTTACACAATAAAATTTATGACTGGAGTAACTCCTGGAGGAATAATATCATTTATTAGTGAAATGTACGGAGGAAGAGTTTCAGATGATGCGATATTTGAACAATCCAAAATATTAAATTATCTAGAAAAAGGTGAAGCAATAATGGTTGATAAAGGGTTTCGAGTTGATAAATTATGCAAGGAAAAAGATATTAAGCTTATAAGGCCTCCATTTAAGAAAGAGCAGCTTCAATTTACCAGAGAAGAATCACGATTGAACGCTAAAATAGCGAGAGCTCGTGTACACGTGGAACGTTCTAATCAACGACTCAAAGTCTTTAAAGTTTTAGGTTCGCGAATGCCAATTGGTTTAGTGAAGAAAGGCAAAGAAATTTTAACAATAATTGGTGCAGTTGTCAATTTAAGTTCTCCGATTTTGAAAGATGATAAATTTTTGTCTGAAAAGGAATAACTTTATTATAAATTAAATCTATTATTCGTAATATTACATTAAAACTATGTAATTCACCTAGAATGTTAATAATAAATGAAAACACAATTGAATATGTTGCAGGTATTTATTTAAATTTAAAAATATTTTTAAAGAACGGTTATTCACAAATAATCAACATTTAATTTTGTTTATGTTCATCTGTGCATGCATAGTGTAACATTTCATTGAAATATATTAATTTTAAAGATGTGAATAAATCGTTTACGAATTGTTTATCAAAATCTACTGTTAAAACTTTCATACTTTTATCAAACGAAGAAAATATAATAAAATCAGTTTTTTGAATATTTAAAATACCCATTCCGAACTGAATTTGGCCATAATACTTATGATTTTTTTTTAAACTCAAAATACTTTCATCTTTTGGATTTGTTTGAATGAAATTGAGTTTAGAAATAACTTCATTTACAGGTAAAGATTTACCCTCATATGGACATTTAATCTCTAACAATTTAATTGGTTTATCCTTATCGAAAATAATACCGTCAGGAGAATATCCTAACCACGGATTGTCTCTAGAAATTATTAGTCCGCATTGAAATACATTGGTAGATGGATTTAATTCTTGATATGTTTCTCGAGCAACAGGTTCAAATTTTAGACCATGTTTCATTGCTGGAGTGCTAATATTTGTCGGATAGAAATATTTCATAGACTTATTTTTCCAATTGGGTTTTAAATTTTTTCGATAAGTGTATAACTCGTAACATCGCGAGCCAGTTATTCGAAATTGACGTTCTTTCTGCCAAACACTATAAAATTTTTGAGTTTCTAAACAAATATTATAAGGATTCCCAATTAATTGCTCTAAAAGTTTCTGGCAACATTCTCTCAGTGGTCAGAAGGGTTTTTCAGAAAGATTGAGTAGGATTGATGACGAGAATGAGTGTGAAATCAAACGTTGGATAAGTTGTAAGTTCTCAGGAGGTACAGTTTCAATAGTAGGTTGTTGCAGTGGAGCATGCCTTCCAGTTCTGTGATAAATACATTCAAAAACGTGTGAAAATAAAAATTAAACACAACATGATTAGAGAGTCATAAATTTTGATGAAGTAAATGTTACATACAAGTCATGATTATGTCACGAGCGCCGCACATTTACCCAAAATTGTAACATAACAATTATCATTTTTTATTATTATTATCTTAGAGACAAGGAAGCATAGTTTTAGTTTGACCATATAAAATATCTTATTATAATCAGTTCGTGGTATAGCCAAGCGCAACGGCGTAGCTGGACAGCCAGCAACGTCAGCGTCTTCGCGCCCGCCGGATCCCGGATGTAATCAACACCGGGATGAGGCGAGCGCGAAATCACGCGCTCCGAGGATGACCGTTGCGAGGCGAGCCTTTGTTTAAAATTGCAAACTCAGCAAAAAGCTCGCTCGCCGTCCGACGTTCCAAGGGGTGTCGGACGAGCGAGCGAAGACAGTCCCGTTAGAGACAGCATCAAACCAACATCTACGGAATCAGGCTCCTTCAGAGCTGTCGAGTAAAGAGTTATCAGTCTTGGGTCTCCGACGATCACAGAGAGAATTCCCTGTAAATCTATCCGCGGTCATTCAAGCATCTCGCGTCGCGACATCAGTCTGTGAAGTTAGAATTAAGCGCAATAAGCAAAGCCACGAACTTAATCAAGCCGTGTAGTACGTAAGTGAGTGAGTGAAGGTGTAAGCTTCGGCACCTTCGAGGCCGAAGCCGAATCCACGAGTGAGATCGCGAAAGAGCGAGAACGTGAGTAGAGTAAGAACATACTGTAAGCTTCCTTGTCTAAATATCGCTGCTTCTAGTTATTCCATTAAATATTTCTATTTGCTTCCATTCAAAATTGGTACAAAAATAATTGAAATCCTCCAAACCATTTCCCACGGAACGCCCTGTAGAGGACGTTCACCCCCGAATCCACCAAAAATTAAATAAATAAACCTCGTTAATAACAAAGAGGGTAAGTCGTCGCGTGCGAGACCGCTCCGCACGTGACAGACTAAACTGGTGTCAGAAGTGGGATACAAGGAGGTGATTTTCCTTGGGAATTGGAATCGAGGATTCAATTTTTGTGAAATTTAAAATCAAAAATTTTTCGAATTTTTTTCTTATCTTTAACAAAAGAGGGAGTCGAACTATACGTAATAGAATCGCTTATCCTTTCGATATCCTTCCCTACCCCCGGACTTATCAACATGCCAAATCACGCTCAGGCCAGAGACGCCGCCGATGTGACGGCCGACCTGGTCGCCAGTGTCTCCACTATGGTGGAAAATTTGACTATTCAAAATAATTTCGCGAACATTCCCGAATTTGACGGGACGAATATGCCGTTACGAGATTTTTTGCAAGACATCCAAAACGCGTCCATGTTCGTGCCAGCCGCGGCAGAACCGCAGTACCTCGGCGCAGTAATATCGCGATTACGCGGGGACGCGCGAAACTGTATCTACGGCGAGAAGATCGAGAGCATGGCCGGGTTAGTGAAACTGTTGAAAAATCGACTCGCCCGCGGACACACCTACGATTACTATACAGAGGCGCTGATGACGGTCCGGATGAAACGCGATCAAACCATCGGGCAATTTTACGACGAAGTCCGAATTTTGCTAAGCGGCGGAAGAAGCGCGTACAAGTCATATTTTGGCGTCGATCCGCCAGAATTGAACCGGGACCCGCTACATCGAATCGCGCTAGGTTCATTCGTAAAAGGGTTGCCTACCCATATCGGAGCCGCGGTAGATTTGCGAGAGCCGGAAAGTCTCGAAGTAGCCTTCCAAATCGCCGAAAGGCTAGCGCTTCGAAGCAGTCAATGGAAAGGAATTGAGTCGAACCAGGAGGAAATGGCGCGTGTTCTATACGCTCGCTATAACTCCCGAACTCCGTCGCCGACGGCTCGGGAAGGTAGACCGATGACTACTTATCGAAGCCAGTCGCCACAACCGGCAACCGGGTTTTTTTCTAAACCCACGCAAACGTCTGATAACCGCGAGACTGCTACCGGAGGGCCATATACTAGTCCGTTAACACCTTGCGGATAGACACATTGCTGCAAACAAACTAGGTGTTGCCCGTGCTGCCCGTTAATGCAACGGTCATCTCAGGGACGTTCCCCGCAAAGGGAGCCTTTAAACTGCCCTGGGGCTCGCCGGGCAAATTCCCCTGCGGGCCCGAGCGGAGCGAGCGAATCGAGTCGACCCCGAGAACACCAACAGTCAGTGAGGTTCCTGGAGAACGATGTCTCGTTCTCTGGACCCCCACCGACCAGGAGAGCCCAGTAGTCGAACTAAGTGCTCCCGAACTTCGTAACAAGAAGGGAAAATTCTTTCTTGACACGGGTTCATCAGCCAGCTTAATTAAACTAAATGCCCTCGATCCAGACGTATTGTAAACACTGACGATAAAATATGGGTAACAGGATTAGAGGAATCGGATATTCCGACACTCGGCTCAGTTGTCCTCCACATCTCTGAAAAACCAGCTAAGTTTTACGTGTTACGAAACCTGCCGCTGAGATGCGACGCGTTAATCGGTAAACCTTATTTTTTCGCGGAAAAAGCCGAAATTTCATTTCACCATAATACTTTAGTTACCTCAAGCGATCCTATCCGACCTAAGCGTTTCATAGGTCTACCTCCTTCCGGCGCAGAACCCACAAAACGCGTGTTAGCGGCAAAAATCGCTTCGGAGAAACGAAGTTATAAACTGCGCGCGCGTACGAGTGAGCAAATAAGCATCCCTTTAAAGAACGCGAATCTAAAGGAGGGATATTTACCGCGAATCGAAACTCAACCGGGTGTGTTTGTCGGAGAAGGTATCGTTGCTCCTACGGGAGGATCGTGCTACGTCTTAGCAATAAACACGCTATTCGACGACATCGAACTAGAAATCGAGCCTCAGGAACTCGAAGATTTCGAGCACTATCGGGAGAACGGCTATTGGAGCGACGAAAGCTCCGACGGTAGCGGTGTAGAAACTACTCCGCCGACGGATCGAGTAGAAGCTATAGTTAAATCATTGCGATTAGACAGGCTCAACGAGGTAGAGCGCGCACATGTTATAAATCTCATCGAGGAATACCCTCACATGTATAAGCTACCAGGCGATAGATTGCGATGCACGTATCAAGTTCGCCATCGGATCCCGACGGTGGACGAGCTCCCGGTAAACGCAAAACAATACAGATTTCCTGTAGTATATCGGTCGGAACTAGAACGGCAAGTTGAGAAAAAGTTATGCGAGGGAATAATTGTTCATTCACGCTCCCCGTATAACTCGCCGGTCTGGATAGTTCCCAAAAAACCCGACTCTCAAGGGAATCCGCGGATGCGTATGGTCATCGATTTCCGTAAATTGAACGAGAAGACGATTTCCGACGCGTACCCCCTCCCGAACATGATAGAAATACTCGAACAGCTGGGAAAAGCTACGTACTTTTCGACATTCGATCTAGCGAGCGGCTTCCAGCAGATCCCGATGGATCGGAGAGACGGTCCAAAGACGGCGTTTTCCACAATAAACGGGCACTACGAGTACGCTCGCATGCCCGAAGGTCTTAAAAACGCGCCTGCGACCTTTCAGCGCCTGATGGATCGGGTGCTGATTGGGTTGCAAGGGACAGAACTGTTCGTGTATCTCGACGATATCGTAGTATTTGCGGAAACTCTCGAAGAGCATAAGACTAAAATCAGGCGTCTCATGCAACGTCTCGAGGAAGCTAATCTCGTCCTCGAACCGGATAAATGCGAGTTCTTGCGTAGCGAAGTCGCGTATCTCGGGCATATCGTTAGTCGCGACGGGTTGCGAATGGACCCGAAGAAGTTAGAGGCAGTGCGTAAATTCCCGCACCCAAGGACGCAGAAAAACGTGCGGCAATTTCTGGGACTCGCCGGTTATTACCGTCGGTTTATTCCGGATTTCGCAGCCATATCCAAGCCCTTATCAGACTTACTCAAAAAGGGAAAATCATTCGTATGGGAACGAGAGCAGAAACACAGCTTTCGCAGGCTTCGCAAGGCCCTCTGTCGAGAACCGATCTTACAATACCCCGATCTATCTAAACAATTCATTCTAACGACCGACGCCTCGGAATTTGCACTCGGTGCAGTATTGTCGCAAATTCACGATGGCCACGATCTACCAGTCGCGTACCACTCTAGAATCTTCACTAACGCTGAAAAGAACTACGGAACTACGGAACAAGAGTGTCTGGCCATAATCGATTCAATTGAACATTTCTCCACGTATCTCTATGGAAGAAAATTTAAGCTCGTAAGCGACCACGAGCCTCTCAAATGGATGCGTTCTACGCTCGATCCAGGCAAGAGGCTCAACAGATGGAAAATTAGGTTGTGTAAATACGATTATGAATTTCAACATAAGCCAGGGCGTGAAAATCTAAATGCCGATGCACTCTCCCGTAATCCCGTAGACCTAGAGAAATTCTCGTCTACAAGTGATTCGGAAGTAGAGACGAATGTCCCTCAGAAGGCTCAGATCTTGCCTTTATCTTCGAAACCTTCCGGTAACAGAAAAGACAAGACACCTGAGACATCAGCTGGCCCGTCCAAGGCCGACGCATCGATCATAGCGGCGCGCACACGCTCGCGCCTACGCAGCGTGCCCACGGTCCCCACAGTACCCAAAACAAGAGAGGGGAGCTCGGAGAGCTCAGGCCCGGTGGCGACACGAACGCGCGGGAAGGTCGTTACAAGACCCGCCAGGCGCCCACCTCCCGCCGATGCGAAACCCTCCGGATCTGAACCCGAGAGCTCAGGGCCACCCATACAGCGCTTACACCGCAGTATGTTGCCCCCACAGTTACTTCCTCCGAAAAGACCGAAGTCTCCACCCCCCGTAGAGGTCAAGCCCCTCGGAGGTCCCCAAGAGACGGTGTTTTCATCGGAATCCGCAAGCGCGACGGCTGATCAGAGGCCTGCCACTATTACGGTCCCGCTCACCGCCCCCAGCAACGATTCAGATGGAAGCACGGAGGAATCGGAAGCAGATAATACAAAGACGGTAACAGCAACTCTAGAAGATTCAATTAACAAATTCAACGAATCATTAAGGCGTTTGGAAGAGAGGCATCACACCAATTCCTCCCGCGACCCCAAAAAATGGCCCGATAAAGCAAATTTTGACTGGCCTGATCATCTGTCGGAGGGGGATGAGGTAGAAGAGGAGGCCCAGATGATTCCCGCCGTCCGTACGCGGATCCTGGGTCGCTGGATCACTCTGGAAAGGGAGATGATGCAGCTCCTGGGACCCGCGGAAGAAGAAGAACCGGCAGAGGGGAACCTGATCCAGTGGGAGATGCCACCCACAACGCCAGGATCTCCGGCGAACCTCGCGGACGTCCTGGTGGACGAACCGGAGGTCGCCGAAGACCTGATCCAGTGGGAGACTCCACCCACAACGGCTGAGTCAACACAGACGGAAGGAGATGACAACACCAAGGCCGTCTGAGGAGACCTGAGGACGAAGCTCACGAGGGCAACGCAGCTGGCGAGACGCAAGGACGACCGAGCGACGAGCCAGCAGTGTGGTGACAAGTGAGTGATAAGTCAAACGAAAACAAAAAGAAAAGTGTTGTGTGTGTGTGTGTGCGGGTCATGAAAGAGCGTATGCGCAACACACAAACAATGTAAATACCGAATGTATGAAATGTGCGGTCAGCTGTGAGCCAACCCTCCAGTGTCCGTGTCACCGTCGGCCCGGCGCACCGAGTCGATGAGGGCATCGACACCTAAGGGGGGAGGGATGTCACGAGCGCCGCACATTTACCCAAAATTGTAACATAACAATTATCATTTTTTATTATTATTATCTTAGAGACAAGGAAGCATAGTTTTAGTTTGACCATATAAAATATCTTATTATAATCAGTTCGTGGTATAGCCAAGCGCAACGGCGTAGCTGGACAGCCAGCAACGTCAGCGTCTTCGCGCCCGCCGGATCCCGGATGTAATCGACACCGGGATGAGGCGAGCGCGAAATCACGCGCTCCGAGGATGACCGTTGCGAGGCGAGCCTTTGTTTAAAATTGCAAACTCAGCAAAAAGCTCGCTCGCCGTCCGACGTTCCAAGGGGTGTCGGACGAGCGAGCGAAGACAGTCCCGTTAGAGACAGCATCAAACCAACATCTACGGAATCAGGCTCCTTCAGAGCTGTCGAGTAAAGAGTTATCAGTCTTGGGTCTCCGACGATCACAGAGAGAATTCCCTGTAAATCTATCCGCGGTCATTCAAGCATCTCGCGTCGCGACATCAGTCTGTGAAGTTAGAATTAAGCGCAATAAGCAAAGCCACGAACTTAATCAAGCCGTGTAGTACGTAAGTGAGTGAGTGAAGGTGTAAGCTTCGGCACCTTCGAGGCCGAAGCCGAATCCACGAGTGAGATCGCGAAAGAGCGAGAACGTGAGTAGAGTAAGAACATACTGTAAGCTTTCTTGTTTAAATATCGCTGCTTCTAGTTATTCCATTAAATATTTCTATTTGCTTCCATTCAAAATTGGTACAAAAATAATTGAAATCCTCCAAACCATTTCCCACGGAACGCCCTGTAGAGGACGTTCACCCCCGAATCCACCAAAAATTAAATAAATAAACCTCGTTAATAACAAAGAGGGTAAGTCGTCGCGTGCGAGACCGCTCCGCACGTGACAATTAGAATTGATTAAACTATTCCATCGAAATAGTAAAAAAGTTTAAATTCATCGGCAAATATATACAAAATTGATTAAATTAAAAACAACAATTGTTTATATAAACAGTGAATCATAAAATTGTTTTCATGAAAATTTACTTCAACAAAATTTTCATTAGAAAAAAATCAATCATAAATAAATTAATCATTCACGCTCGTACGCATGCTCTGACAAAGCTCATTTTAAATTTTTCGAAAAAAGTTTTTCCTTGATTGACTTCTTGACATCATCACTTAGTTCCTTGTGATTTTTCTTTATATTGAAGCAGCCGTGTTCACTCAAAGGCTTTGGATTATATTGTTCCAAACAAGCATTGCGAGGTGCACTCCAAAGACATTTCCTGTCTGTTGATGAAACCGTTTTGAAGCCAGCCAAATCATTACTAAAAAAAAATAATCAAAATATAATTAATTTGGCTTGGTAGTAGAAATTACATACCAAGAAACATTGAAAAAATATATCCCACTGTTTAAACTTACCGTGTGCAAAACACCAAAACACCAGCACTATGTTTACATGTTCCACTGTTCCCAGCTGTACAGCTGCACACTGAGGAAATAACCTTATCAGTTTTACTAATAACTGTTGTTATTTCGTGAGGATCTCCCCGAGTATTGGATGATTGTATACAATATGATAATAATTCATACTGCTCTTCATTTTCACTCAAAATTCCCGTATAAATTAAATGATTCTCATTGACAACTTGCTCGCCTTCAATAAAATTTCGGCTTCTCGTTGTAGACTCCAAATAATCCAATACTTTGCACATTGATAAAAACATTTTTTTTATTATTAATAGAACTTAGGGTAATGTCCTTTTTTAATGTTTATTATTAATAAAATTTAAGAAACGGATTTGTTTACATACAGTTTACATATGACATTAATCAGCCGACCCGTTTTCGCTAGTTCAAAATATAGTCACCAGTTGGCGTGATTGCAACTCCCACTTACCAATAATAGTAGTTCATGAAAAGGGTCCTAATTAAACTGGATTTTGCTTTGGTGTGAAAAACTATTTTTTTCCTCAAAATACAAGGTCAGAGTGGAGGAATGCCGTTTGATTCGAGTCTTTAAGTCCCATAGAGCTCCCACGAAAAAATCGTGAAAATAACTAAGAAAGATCTGAATAAGGATTTGCGTAAAGTAAGTCGTTTCGGAGTTATTAGGCCTCAAACATCGAACCGTTTGAACTAATGATATTATCAATTTATAAATGCTACAAAACTGACTAATATCACTCAAATACACAATATTATTGATTTCAAAATTGAAACTACAGACTTCAAATGAAATGTTGATTATTAAATTTCATTAATCTACGATATGAGTCAGTTTTGTCAGCTACATGATATGAGTCAGCTACAAAACTGACTCATATCACTTAAATACACAATATTATTGATTTCAAAATTGAAACTATAGACTTCCAATGAAATGTTAATTATTAAATTTCATTAATCTACGATATGAGTCAGTTTTGTAGCATTTGTAAATTGATAACATCATTATTTCAAACGGTTCGATGTTTGAGGCCTGATAACTCCGAAACGACTTACCTCACGCAAATGTTTATTCAGATCTTTTTTGTAGAGCTTAAAATTTCCTACAAGAATGTATTTTGTTCATATCTTCAGACTGATTTATTTCCGAGCAATGAAATTCTAAATTTTTAAAAAATTCTTTCCCATGTTATTTAAATGGGAAATAGAAAATTGAGAATCGCCACCTCTAAATATCAATATTAGAACATCATATTTTACCGAGGTCATTTTTAAGGGACACTCGGAAGATTTTTCAAAGTTCGCCAAAAAAATATATATATATAAATAATAAAATTATTATTTATTTATTAATTATATATATATATATATATATATATACCGGGACAATCTCTTGAAACTATACATACAATGCACATGCGCAAGTTTTATCGGCTGCTCGGGCAGGCTGGCCACTCCGAATTTCTGCTGTCAAACTCTGTTTCTGGCGGCGACGTAGTTCATACAAATTTTTGAGGTTATAATCTCGAACAGTCGAGGTAGTGACTCGGAAAGTTGATGCTTTTGCTCTTTGAAAATTGGCTTCATTCGACTGAAATGAGAAATCTGTTTGAATGTTGGGCGTAGGAAGAAAAAGAAACGCAGCAGTTAGGTGGGAACACTTTATTTGATCACTTTGATTATTTCTTACATTAGAAATAACAATGAAATTTTTTTCTTTCAACAGGTGATACGGTCAAAATAATTACATCTCTAATGTTCACTGTTATCTGCCTATTCAATTCATCACACGTACAAAGATCATCGCCACTTCCAAGCAACTGAGAAACTTTCTCACTCTCTTGTGATTTCAGGTGGTAATATTGAATTTCATCACTTCTGAAAATAAGACATTCAGCCGAGCGTTCAAGAAATTTAAATATCTCACTATCTGTAATAGAACTGTGAATCTGTTTTTTCTCGAAAATAGTTCAACAAAATTTACAAATATTCGGTAGTCAATGTATTTTTTCCGATTAATGAATTATTACTACTACTGTTAAAAATTTTCCAATGATTATCAGAGTTCATTTCGCAAATTTTCGATGATGTTCGATTGAATAAATGAAGGGAACCGAATACTCAAATAAAAAATTCAAGTAATATTAGATTTATTAAAATGATTTTGTATTTCACGTTAGTGCGGTTCGAAACAAAGAAAATCTTATCTGAAGCGCAGAACTCAGGAACGTAGATCACATCCTGTGACACAAGTTGAAAATCGACTTTCTCAAAATGCGCCCTAACGTCACAATTAGCTTCAAGGACAATCATGTTTTATAGTAATGTCAGAACATTATTACGAGGATATTGACTTATCAGATTCAAGATTGTATCCCTTGTTCCATCAAAATAAATGAATATCTGATTTTTAACGAAGTTCATGAAGATTTTTTTCCAAATAATGTTATCCGATACAATATCTTGTGCATAGTCCTCCGAACATCACCTTGTAACAAGGATATGTGGAAAGAGTCCCTTTGTTACAGGAACCATGAAAAAATTCTTGGTTTTCAATTCGTGCTACTGAATAACTGCTGTGTTTCAGATTCCATTTCCAATCTCAAAATGAGATTTTTTTTGCTTCAGACAATGCTAACATAAAACGCGGAAATAATTACGGTGAATAGAAATTAACAAGCTTTCAGTCTTAGCGTAGGACCCTATAAATAGTGTGAAATTGAATTTGGTTATAAGTTATCGTGCAACTAGCTAGCCAGATGACACCGTCAACTAAGATTAAATTGAAAGACATTTTTAACTTGAGTTATTTTACAATTCTAGATTTAGATTGATTCAGTTTGCCTCACAAAATTCAACCCTCCAATCTAATTGAGGACTTGAAAAACTGTTTATCTGAATTTAATGCCAAAGGGAGTGAAAGTGAGCGTCAAAATAAGATACCAAATTAAATAGCATGAAGTTTGAAAAACAACGCTGGTCAATAATAATGCTTGAATTACAATGGTGCACAGAATGATTTCTTGGTAGAATGAATTGGCAGCAACGGTTGACCAACAAACTTATCGCTATTGGCTCGATCAATGTGAAATGATGGTATATTCAGCCATTATGATCTGTAGTATATCCCGCTCTTCAATTTTGCCTCAACTGATGTTAAGAAGGTGGCGATGGCCTGATGAAATTTACTCCGGAACCTGATGTCTGACGGAACAATCAGGTTCGATGGTTATAATGATTGCACCGCTCGAGAAACCAGGATCCTTGCCACCTGAACGTTTTGACCATCAGGTAAGGCATGATTTTCCTCGTGTTAATCAAAGTTTAAACTTCGAGCCTACTGGAAAAAAAAACGGATTTCATAATTGAATCCATGTTAAAATATTGTAATAGTCAACGATCACGTAATTAGAAATTTACCTACATGCTTCTATGCCTTACAAATTCATTCCCGCTTCGACAATGAATTATTTCGTACCTGAAAATATTAGAAGCTATTATTATGAGACAGGATCTTTTGGTATTTTTGGATACAACTAGTTTCCAATAAAATGCACAGTACCTAAATCGTTAATGAGACGTATTTTTAATTTGATGTAAATGAAGAATCTGTTCACAATAAACGTTGTTTTTACTTACCTACCTCTGATTGTCCGGACTTCCACTTGTTAATGACATTTCGCATTGAATTTCAGATTTTTTCTCTCAATAAATAACATCCAATTTCTGTATCATTTGATACTTGCTCTTCCGTTGAATTATTTATTGCATAGGTTGAATATTTTCCGATATCGACCACGGTATTGCTGTAAGATACTATTCTTCTGTGACAATTCACGCTACGTAAAAGTAAACAGCAACATAACCTCAATCCACGGCTTCACGCGCTAGAGATTTACAGCTTTTGTTTCATTTCGTGTACGTTGGCGCCATGCTCAGCAGACGGAAACATCGCCGCGGGGCGATTTCAGCGACCAATGAAATTGAATTATTTGGCGCATGCGCATGGTATGCATAGTTTCAAGAGATTGTCTCGGTATATACATACATATATATATATATATATATATATAATCAACAAATAAATAATTTTATCTACAGTTTATACATTAGTCACTTTGTTGTTTTGTTGTTCCTGATACAAAGTTGTTTGAGTTGTCGTGATACACAACAAAGGTAAAAAAGTATTACACATATTTTGAAATGCATGCCTTTTCAATAGCAAAGATACACGGATGCATTCTATTTAATACAAAAGTAAAAGCATATTTTCATCATCCATAAAATCATTCATTCGGGTTTTTCTTCTTGAAATACAGTTAATGAAATATCACAAATTCGTCATCAGAAAGATTCATGAAATTTTTATAAAATATTTGTAGAGAATTTTACTGGTTTCAACTAAATCTCTTTAAAATATTAGAAATTTTACTCTGAGACTTAAAAAATATGTGCCCCTTTATAAACTCTAATTACCTAATATAATTGATGACAAATCATGTTTTCTAAAAACTGCAGTTTTTGAAGATCTTTCAGATTTTAAGACTAAAACTATAATTTTATTTTTCATTACGCGTAATATTTGTACGCAGTGCTGAATTTGTAGCGTTCTTATTTCACGAAATTGGTCATGTTAACCAAGGGTAAAGAACAAGCGCCGCGTGTTGTGTCTATCGCTTTTGTATAATAGAGTAAGTCGCGTCTGTATGTGTTTTCCCCGCTCACTTTCCTCTATCCCCGAAATTTCAAAATTCTCATCGTTAGCGTTGACAATAGTCAGTCTTCTCAGCGAAGTAGGTACGAGAAGGAGCTCTCTAGACTGTCGATCAGTCGTATAGCTTTAGCAACCATAATTAGCGAAGGACCCCGCACGTTTTGATAGGAAAATGGCTTTCAGTCAATTGCTCTGAAATTTCAGGAAAATGCTGTTCTGGGTTCCCTGATCAAAAGTCTCCATGGCCACAAGTCTGTCCGAATCCAATTTTTCGAGGTACAGGCAATAGAACATAAAATATGTGATATTTTGCAAAATAAATTTTATTTCGTCTTTTTATATAAACTAATGAGTAGGTATATTCCAGCATATTTGAATATCTTCTATTTCGACAGCTTCCTGTGTATTCATGACTGCATTCAATAATCTTGTGGATGGATAATGCATATCCTGAAATCGGGCATAGCTCAAGAACCAAATCACCGAAGCCACATGGACACAAGTACCTAGTGTTCTTGCCCCAGATTGACATGTACAATAGTAACCTTGAATCAGTTTTTCGTCGTTTTCAATATTGTCCATCTCATCCGTTCCTATAAAAGCGATCCATAACTGATGACGTGTTGCATTCCGATATCGAGAATAAAACCTTATGCGTAAGAGCCCTCACTAACGATGTAAACAATAATCAAACAACAATGAATCTCGCTCGTTTGTTTAGTCAGAATATATGTTGTGAAATATCACATATTTTATGTTCTATTGCTTGCAGCTCAAAAAATTGGATTCGGACAGATTTGTGGCCATGGAGACTTTTGATCAGGGGACCCAGGACAGCATTTTCCCGAAATTTCAGAACAATTGACTGAAATTTTCCTATCAAAACGTGCGGGGGCATTTCCTTTCGCACTCTGTGTGATCTACGTTTGCGCTTTTTCAATAAACCTTCGATAAAGCTGTACTCATCCGGCGAGTGGTTTTTCGTTTCTGAAACCTGCTCAATCCTACAATTTCCGGCAAGTGTGCACGTTTTTTCAGGACCAGTGAATTAAATAAATTTCAAATGTGATTCCACGCTTATCGAAGGGCGCGTGCAATCTAAGATAAAAATGAAAAATTTCGGTCAAACTGCGGAAACTATTAGAAAGTCATGGATAAAATATTACTGTTATGAACATTTAAGTAGCGCAGGCATCTTACACGTTACAGATAACGTGATTTAACACTGTGCGCTGCCTTG
This sequence comes from Neodiprion virginianus, assembly GCF_021901495.1. Lineage (NCBI taxonomy): Eukaryota > Metazoa > Arthropoda > Insecta > Hymenoptera > Diprionidae > Neodiprion > Neodiprion virginianus. The sequence goes on along the minus strand of NC_060880.1, from coordinate 11,324,562 downwards.
AGAGAATTGGCGTGTAACACCTCCTATACAAAACTGTCAATGGAACATTCTCAACAGGATTGACAATAAAAAGACGCAAAGATGATGATAAAGTTGTAAGTTCTCTATACCTTCGTCGATTAGCAAAAGAAAAAGCTGAAAATGATATACGTGAGATTGCTGCAAGTTCACAAACTTTATCTTCGTTACCAATAAATATTTGTGAGTCACAATGTTCAAGCACGCGTAAAACGACAGAATGTACGTCATCTGAAGACGAACTACAGTTACAAAATTTGAATACGCATAAAGAAATTAAGTTTTCACAAATAGACACGGTTTGCGTTAAGTTAATTTTGATGCTATTCATTATCGTAACAATGCTAGTGACATCGATGTAAATCCAAGTAATGTAGAATATGATTCTGTAAGTACTTCTATCGATAGAAGTGTAGATAGTATCGATTGTATTTCATTTCCCGATGATTCAGATGATGTATCTAGCGTGAGTTCTGATGATGAACCTGATGAAGAACATGATAATGAAATTGAGTCTGAAGTTAACGACTCGTCAGATGATCAACACAGCGACAGTGATCCTGAAAGTATTCCTGATGTAAATATTGATCCTGATGTAATGGCCATTTTCAAAGATCCTGCAGTTACTAAAAATAAGGAATTCAATCAAAAAATAACAGAATCGGCAATCAACTGTGAAATTTATCAAAGTGCTCTTGACTCATTCTTGAAAATATTGAATAAGTAAACTACAAAAAAAATTCCCCAAACTTCGCGCACCTTATTCTTTCGGCAAAGTATCGAATTAGTTAAATGTGTGTCTCGCCGCACTCAAAATCGTCCTCACGCATGGACGCACACTCGCGTGCAGTGTTTACTTGCCGTCTCTGCGTCAAATCTCGCCGCTTGCCCGTGTCGCGACTCAAAACCTGTCAGCTGTATGTCATGTATAGTCTACTGTCTCAAAATCATGTATGTGTGTAATCTATGTGTTCTCTCGCTCTGTAAACAGTCAGTCTGTGCAACGTTCTTTTGCGATACGGTTTGTATCGCCACATCAAGATCAATGAAAATTGTTAATCATTATCCCTCTCCCTCTCCACATCATTTCGTTTCATTTACACTCGTCCTCAATCACTAGTTCGCGGATCCTATGTCAATGATCCGTCTCTTTTTGCCATCTCTCTAAACACTTATCGAAGACTCCTGTATCAACAAATGTCCGTGACATGGGTACTGGAAAATATTTACATATAGGAGTTGAAAATTGTGCAAAAAGGATCATCAACGCTCAACGTTTCCGCAAACACAATTTTAAACAATTTAGACTTTTAGTCAATATCAACGGTGCTCCGATAACTGGTAAACTGTCTGAAAAAGGATTATGGTTAATATTGGCCAAAGATATCGATCTAGGCAATGTTTACGTTATAGGAATTTATTATGGCAGAAAAAAGCCTGAAGATGTAAATAAATTTTTAAAAGAATTTGTATCAGAGTGTACTGATCTCATAAAAAATGGATATAGTTACGATAAAGAATCATATCAATTTTTACTCTATGGATTAGTGTGCGATGGTCCTGCAAAATCCTTTATTTTGTGCACTAAGTATCACAGCGGATTCCACAGTTGTAGTAAGTGTCCAATCAAGGGAATGAAGGGGAAACATATTTCATGTGTTTGTTTTCCACTGAAAAATATTGGAACTATCTTACGGTACGGTGATATAAAATTAAGAGGCGATGATGAATTCAAAAACTTGGAGTATTCAGGCACTTATCAAAGGATCGAATCAGTATTAAATAATCTGCCTGCAACAGGATTAATCTCTTGTGTACCATTGGACTGCATGCACTCATTATATTTGGAAATCATGAAACATCTAATAAAACTTGGACCGAAAGTCAAAATGTTAAAAAAAAGTATATAAGAACAAGTCAAACTTATTTCAAGTAGATTAGAAAGTTTGAAACACATTCTACCTTTTGAATTTAACAGACGTTCAAGATCATTAGTTTATTATAAACCGTGGAAGGCAACTGAATTTTGGCATTTTTTGACATATTTCGGTATTTTCATCTTAAAAGATGTTTTAGGATGAGATGTGTATGAAAATTTTAATAACTCCATACAGCAATAATCGTACTCTCAAACCATGAGTTAGTAAAATCTCAAGATATGATTGACTACGCTAAATCTGTGTTACTTCAATATATTACTGGGTTTCAAAAAATATATGGCAAATCAAATATGACATTCAATGTACACAATTTAATGCATGTATATATAGATGTAGAAAAATATGGTGCAATTGACAAATATAGCGCTTTTCCATTCGAAAGTTATATCTGTGCAATAAAAAAATTTATAAGAAAAGGGGATAAGCCGTTGCAGCATATTGAAAGGCGACTCTCTGAATCTCAAAAATCGTGAAATCAATGCTAATGTCACATTAAAAATAGTACATTACAATAGGACCCTTTCTCCTGATGAGACTAATGATTCTCAATATAAAGTTTTAATCACGCACTGTTACAAATTGCAAAGAGATGATGGTAGGATCAACTGTGTTTCACTTATCGATGGTTATATTGTTAACATTCCAAATATTTGTCAAAGTGGAAGATCGATATACGTTACAGGAAACAAGTATAAATTTATGAAAGAGCTGTACAAGCTGGGAAGCTTTAGCAGTAATAGTTTCGGTATACAAATCGTAAACGAATCACATACTATTCGAAGTTGGAAATTCAATGCCATTAAGGTAGTACGGTCGCGCAAGCTAAATTTCAAGAAATCTTTCAAACTTGGAATATAAGTAGTTGAACGCTTAACACATACGCTGTTAAAATTAAGAGGCGATTTACCTCGTCTAACAGGAGATATTTGCAATTAAAAATGATGTTGTTTGTGTAGCAAATGATATGTACCATGGGGAAAGCGTGGGAAAATGGCAAGTGTTTATTTTTTTTCCTTGAAGGAATTTCACCGTTCTCACAAAAAATTAATACAACGAAGAAAAATATATTTTGAGCAATTGAAAAAAAGATGAAAATTATTTACCTCGTCGTTTACATAATAAACCAAAATGAATTACATATTCAAAGGATTACTTTTAGTGGACGGGATATGAGAAACAGTCACGAGTAAACGAAGCGGCAACGTTGGAACGGGTGAAATGGCGGAGCATAAAAATGAGCGAGAAAATACGAAACGGCTAAAGACACAATAAAGTAATAATAATTTTTCATTGGATACTAATAATTAGTAGAAATAATAATTATATAAAAACAAACATTTTTTATAACGTTTTATTAATTTATTTATGACAATCATATCATATATAGAATATGTTAAACGAAATATCTATAGCGAAGTATACAATAAAACTTCAGTGATAAATAATATTTGTCTATTAAAATATTCATTCATAATAAATATTTTTGAGCAATATATTAAAAAAATAGATCATTTGATACAAATAGCATTATTTGTTTTCGAAAAACTTGACTAACTTATCAAGTACTCGTTTGTCTTTGGAAACTCTTGCCTTTTTATCACAACCAGGACTTTTTAAGTATTACATAAACTTTTCAGTTCCCTCACTTTGATATTTTGTTACTAAATCATTATATTTTATACCTTCAGTAGCCATTTTTTTTTTAAATATGATCTGACACTATGCCTTTTAAAGGAGACAAATCTATCATTGCAGTAACATTATCTGAATATGTTCTGTAAGATTTAGAATTTGAAAATAAATTATTTTCGTCAGTTAATGCGACTAACCGCTCTAAGATATTTACATCATACATTGCTTCATGAAATTGATCATCTAACTTGACATTCAAATGTTAACTAGCTGGTGTTGAAAGTTGAAATTCACCTGGAATTTTTTTAGTGCCCAAATGTTATTTAAACAAAGGCAATGAGTCAAACTCACGTTATGCGCAACAAGTAAACATGGTTTACATGATAGGCTTAAAAATTGTCGAAAGCCTCGAAGCGCATCCTTCAGCTGAACAGACAAAACTTTGGTTCCCCTTAGGTATAAATCACCTTTTATATTCTTTAGTCCAGTATGGACAGAAGACTTTTCATCAATGTGCTCTGTTGGATTTATGTAAACACTAAACGCTCGACCTTCACACGATGGCGCAATTTGTAAAATTTCGTCCGATTTGCTGAAACCAGACGTTTCCAAATCAAAATATACTAGATTACAGGTTTTAGGTGTTATTTTAATCTCACTGCTTTCCAATTGTGAGTTACCAAAGTCTATGGAAGCCTCACATGACTCGGAAAAACCGAAAATTGGCTGATATTGTATACCTTCTGTGCTCTCATTTTTTTTCTTCAACTTCTCGCGTTCTTCGGCTACAGAAATCCTTTGTTTTTTAGCATCCGGTAATTTAGCAGTTTTAGATCGTTTTTCCCGCTTGAGATCAGATTGTTTAGCATAGAAAGCTGTGTACTGCCCTGATGGCAGCCCCAAAGTTTTGCGAACCTTCATGAGGTATGATTCACCATCATTTTTCACACACACTGAGCTAGCAAGACGAAAACTCGACGATTCACTTCGGCTTTAACAAATATTCTTGGGTGATTTGTGAGCCATGATATTGTTAAACGACTCATTCGCTTGACTCGATGCAGCAATCAAGAATTTCTGAGCATTGGCGGCGTACTTTGTAAATGAAGCAGATAATTCATTATATAGTAAAGTATCTGAAAGGGTGATTTTTTGTCAAGTAGAACCATTTTTCCGGCTACACCAACGCCACAATTTTCGTGGCAATTAAATAAATGATCTGGAATACTACGTAACGTATTTGCTAAATTCTTACTGTTGCCGGAATTTTGAGCAATAGCATATCCAAAGCATTTTTCAATGTGTTCAATGGTACCTTTTTTTTTTTGAAATAATTTTTTATCACAAAGCTTGTTAACATTTTCTGGATTTCCTCGACGTACCGCCGCAATCGTCGAACTGTCCTCATCGCCAATTGATACTCGAGCAGCAAGATTATATTCTTTAAGAATCTTATTGTCATTTATTAATGCTGCTCCAGCATCTGCCGGCATCGCTTTAGCACTGCCCTCAAAATTTTTTCCACAGTTTTGGTCATCCTTGCTTTTATCTTGATCAGAGTATTTACATTTTTGAATCCGATCAGCGTAATCCAAAATTTTTCCACTCAAAACCCCAATAATAGTGCCATAACCGTTCAGACTGTCGTAACTTCTTTCATTCCCTCGCTTACTTCATCCCATGTCGTAGGACACAATAATATTGACAACTTCTCCGACAGCTGAGTCTAATTTGGAATTTTCGTTGTTATTTTCGTCGATGTTCTTTCCAGCCGAAATTAAACTCATGTGATGCGGATAAATATCTCCTGCTATTTCTTGTGGCCTAGTGAAACAAAAGGAGAAAAGTGAGGGATGACATAATACAGGAAAAATGAAGGTTTATTTTCTAATATTTTTAGTATTTATTGATTTATGCATAAACAATCGATGTGTATATTTATATATATGTGTAAGTATGTGGCCTGTTTACCCAAACTTATCCATGACAAACAATAAACACGCTGAACGGGTTACGGAAAGGATAACTAAGAGTGAACACCGCTGAGCCATCGCCTCGGGAGAGAGGGGAGTGATTGACAGGCGCTCGGGACACCCACTAGCGTCATAGTGAATGCTCCGCAACATATATTGTTTATTATAAATTATTCTTTAACTATTACTATTAACTAAGCCTGCATTCCCGATCGTCAAAACCGACATTGTTGTTGATTTAGGTGACTATAAGTGTTATAATTATTTTCGTTATTATTTATGTAATTATTTGTGATCGGTGTTGATATAATGTTTTAGTATCGTTTCCACACCAACCCAAGTCGTTGAGACTCAGGAATTATTATTTCCGCAACCCTTTTAAGTTATAAGAGTCACTCTAGTTTGTCACTAATTAATTGATCAATAAGTCAACACATTTTTGAAGAACACCTTGTTCTGGATGTTTAAGAAGAAAAAAATTTTGTAAAATATGTACAATTATAAATCATTACTATACCAAAATTTTCAAATTCAAGGTGGAAGTACAAATTCCAATGTATGTAAATTTAACAATTATCTCCAAATCATTATTAATGTACATAAGTTTCTATTGTAGAGACTTAACAATAATGATTGTTGGGCAGGTTGATATAACCAACACGTGTTGTTGCAGTGAATAATAGCTATAATTAAAGGAATATTTAGTAGAATGTATATATGTAAAGAAAATCACGACACGCGTGTACTTCTGTCGTGCTTCTCTCAAGTTTTGAATCTGCCGCATTACCGACGAAGGCCACCGACCGATGGCGCGGTAGAGCACGGGCTTGGGGAGACGACCAGTAAATTTTGAGAGAAAAAAATTCAAAAAGAAGATATTCAACAAGGTTGAACGAAGGAGATAGCAGTTATCACGAGACCTTTATATAGAATTAAAATATAGGAATTAGAAGCTTTAAATGTTGTTTCTCTTACTTTTACAGAAACGCAATTGAGTTTTTGATTCTAACCTAACTGGACGCGGAAAGACTTATTACAAAACAACATTTCTGCAAATATTTCAAGAAAATGGAAAAACTAAGATTTGATTTCAAGATGAGGGGGTCGGCAGATGGAAAGGCAACAATATTATGCCTAATCTCAATAGGCACACCCGATGGTCGCACGTTTGACGTGCCAGATGAATATCAACCAACACATCTACACAAAGAGCTGATAACAACACAAACATTCGCTAAGGTAAAAAAGACACTAACAAAGAGACACCAATATAGAAAAGTGTGGATTAGCTTAACAGAAGATTTATCTAAAGTATATTTGGATGAAGAAGAAAATTTACAATTTGGAGATTACTATTTAGAGGATGTTACAGAAAAAGTAGTAGTTGAAACTGCACAAAATACTACGGATGAAACAATAAAAAAATTATTGGAAAAAGTGCTCGAAGAGAAACAGCTAAAATCAGAAATTCAGAACTTGGGGAAAATAGCAAAAGATTTTATGATCGGAAAATTTGATGGAAAAAGTTCAAATGCCCATCAATGGATACAGGAATTTGAGAAAGAATGCGAACGCTGTATGGTAACAGAAGACAGGAGAATAATTGAAATTTTAAAATTTTTCCTTGAAAAAGCTAGTGCAGATTGGTATAGCTGTATGATTCTGAAATTCACAGTGGAATCAGAATGGAGCAAGTGGAAAAAAAACTTTTGTGAAACTTTTGCAAATAAAGGGTGGTCTCCAATTAGATACGCTATGGCTTTTAAATATCAAGCAGGCTCTTTGCTCGATTATGCTCTGAAAAAAGAAAAATTGTTACTAGAAATAAGAAAATCGATAGATACTGAGACACTAGTAGACCTTATAGCGGTCGGCTTACCAAACCACGTGTCCGACAAAATTGACAGAGAAACTTTGCATGGAACGGAAGATCTCTACAACGAAATTGGTAAATTAGAACATCTTGTGGACAGAATTAGAATGGCAAAACAAGAAAACAAATACATGAACAAATGGGAAGTAAATTTCAACGAGCATATAAACACTAATGAATTTGAAATTTCAATAAATCATTTAAGTTTACATCAACAACGAGAAATTGATAAATTGATAGATAAACACAGATCAGTATTTGCTAAAGACAAATATGACGTCGGCACTGTAAAGGATTATGAGGCCCATATCGACCTAATGGTAGATAAATATTGTTACAAACGCCCATACAGATGCACGATTGAAGATAGAAAAGAAATAGAGAATCAAATAGCAAAACTATTGGAAAAAAAACTGATCGAAGAATCATACAGCCCGTTTGCTGCCCCAGTTACTCTGGCATATAAAAAAGAAGATGAAAGAAAATCAAGATTATGTATAGACTTCAGAGAATTGAATAAAGTCGTTGTCCCTCAATCACAACCCTTCCCACTGATTGAAGATTTGATGGTGAAAACAGTAAACAGCAAATATTTCACAACGTTGGACATTAATTCTGCATTTTGGTCAATTCCTCTGAAAATTCAAGATAGACACAAAACTGCATTCATAACACAGGAGGGCCATTTCCAATGGACTTGCCTCCCATTTGGACTCAAAACAGCTCCAGCAATTTTTCAGAGAATATTGGGAAACATCATAAGAAAATACAAGCTCTCTGATTTTGCAGTAAATTTTATAGATGACATCATAGTCTTTTCAAGAACTTTTGAGGAACATATAACACACTTATCAAAATTGCTGGAGGCAATATTAACTGAAGGGTTCCGGCTAAAATTTTCAAAATGCACCTTTGCAAATAATCATGCGAATTATTTAGGTCACAGGATAGAAAATAATTCAGTAAAACCTCTGAAAGATTATTTAACGGCTGTCAAAAATTTTCCAGTCCCAGAAACAAGAAAAAATATACGTCAATTTCTGGGAAAAATAAATTTTCACCACAAGTTTGTACCACATATTGCAATCATTCTGGACCCATTACACAACCTATTGAGAAAAGACGTACAGTTCAACTGGTCAGAAGAGTGTCAAGAATCGTTTGATAGAATAAAATCACTAATGTGCTCGGAACCAGTCTTGAAAATTTTTGATCCAGAGGTTCCAATTGATATTTACACAGATGCAAGCATCAAAGGAGTGGGAGCTGTGCTAAAACAAAGAGATGAAAATGGAGATAGTAAGCCAGTGGCTTATTTCTCAAGAAAATTAACTGAGGCCCAAAAGAAAAAGAAACCGATATACCTTGAATGCTTGGCAATCAAAGAAGCCGTAAAGTACTGGCAGCACTGGCTTATGGGAAAAACATTCATAATCTACACCGACCATAAACCCTTGGAACACATGAACATAAAGGCTAGAACGGATGAAGAACTAGGGGATTTGACATACTATTTATCCCAATATGATTTAAAAATAAAATATAACCCAGGAAAATCAAACCAAGAAGCAGACTGCTTAAGTAGGAATCCAGTTCTAGACCCTTATGAAGACACAGAAGATTTCCTGAAAGTGATAAATTTAATAAATCTAGAAGATATAAAAAGTGACCAAAATAAAAATCTAAATATACAACGTGATAAAAACAAACTGACAAAAAAAAATGAAATTTACTACAAAAAGACAAAAAAAAGAGAAAAAATCGTATTATCAGAAGATTTAAGTAAAAACCTGATAAAAAATGTACACAAAACTTACTGCCATATTGGAAGAACTCAAATGCTGAATAAAATAACACCATTTTATACAGCGAAAAATCTCATTGAGAACATAAAAAAAATCTGTGATACTTGTGAAACTTGCAAAAAAAACAAATCAAGAAAAAAATCTAAATATGGTTTGATGTCACACTTGGGGCCAGCGTCATATCCTTTTGAAATTATATCTATCGACACCATTGGAGGTTTTGGTGGATCTCGTTCAACAAAAAAATACCTACATCTTCTCGTTGACCATTTTACGAGATACGCTTATATTCTAACATCAAGAAATCAAAACTCCAATGACTTTATAAAATTAACCAAGAATGTGACACAAAGTTACAACATCAACATGATATTAACAGATCAATATCCTGGCATAAATTCGAAAGAATTTAAGGAATTTCTAAAAGAGAAAAGCATCAAAATGGTCTTCACTGCTGTTGATGCACCATTTTCTAATGGTCTCAATGAAAGATTAAACCAAACCCTGATTAATAAAATACGATGCAAAATAAACGAAAGTGGAAAAAAAATCGCATGGACAACCATCGCACAAAAGTGTGTAGAGGCATATAACAAAACAGAACACACAATCACAAAATTCGCTCCAAAATACCTACTGGAAGGCGAAAATGTAAATATTCTACCACAGGAATTAAAACCAAAGTGTACAGATGATGATCTGAAAAGAGATAGAAAACTAGCCTTAAAAAACACGATAAAGTCTCACAACTATAATAAAGAAAATTTTGATCGGCATCGAAAAGAATTAAAGTTAAACGTGGGAGACCGAGTTTACGTGGAAAATGGAAATCGACTAAATAGGAGGAAACTAGATGAATTGAGGATTGGACCATATAAAATACAAAAAAGGATTTCCAATTCAATTTATGAAGTCGACACCGGACACAGAAAAACAGAATCAAACCTCTTTCATGTTACGAAACTGATACCGGTGTTGGATGAGCACTGAACAATTACTTTAAGTATTACCCATAATTGTTCTTATCCCAGGGGGGGAGATGTAAAGAAAATCACGACACGCGTGTACTTCTGTCGTGCTTCTCTCAAGTTTTGAATCTGCCGCATTACCGACGAAGGCCACCGACCGATGGCGCGGTAGAGCACGGGCTTGGGGAGACGACCAGTAAATTTTGAGAGGAAAAAATTCGAAAAGAAAATATTCAACAAGGTTGAACGAAGGAGATAGCAGTTATCACGAGACCTTTATATAGAATTAAAATATAGGAATTAGAAGCTTTAAATGTTGTTTCTCTTACTTTTACAGAAACGCAATTGAGTTTTTGATTCTAACCTAACTGGACGCGGAAAGACTTATTACTATTATTACTATTATATATAACTATGACTAACTTATACCACTATACGGATCTTACCTGAATCAACACAAATTGTTGGTATTCTATAAGTTGGAAATGAGTACGACTATGACGCGGCATAGTTTATCCACGACTGCTCCTTTCAAGTCCGGTCGTTCGTAACGCCCACGCTTAGCCGACCAGTCCCAGGACTCACGCATGTAAACAACCAACAATAAGTTTGGAGGCCGTCAAACTTACAATCTCAATCTCCCCTCTCAAGATACACATGCAGGTGTGGAGGATGGCAAGTAAGGGATTAGTTTACTAGTGTGGAAAATGTTGGATTCCTTTTTTTTTCCACTGTCAATGATAAATATCCGATCTGATATTTTCTTTTTGATTTTGTATGGACCTATTCTAATGGGATTTAATTTCCCTCTATTTAATTTGTTGCTATTCTGTATATATACTAAATCTCCTTCCTCATATTTCATTGCTACTGAATTTTTATCATAGTATTTTTTATTTTGTTCATGTATTTTTTTTGAATTTTCAAAAGCTATTTTTCTATTATTTTCTAGATTGTTTTTATTGTTTTCGTTCAGTTCTTTCTGTAGCATAAAATCGTCTATCCCGGTTGGTAGGTATTTTGGAGTAAAACCCGTCGAGCTGTGAATTGCGTTATTGTATTCCTTTACACTTTCTTGTGCTAATACGGACCATGGTCGGTTTCTTTCGTTATAAATTTTACATCTTATTCTATTTATCAAAGTTTGGTTTGATCTCTCATTCAAACCATTAGAGAAAGCACAATCAACTGCGGTGAAAATCAAATTTATGTTTTCTGATTTTAAATATTGTTTGAATTCTCTCGAGTTTATACCTTCATATTGGTCTGTTAACAACGTTCCTAGATCGTGTTTATTTTTTATCGCTTTTACCAATTTTATGAAATCTCTGGCACTTTGCGTTTTTGAAGTTTCAATGAACGCATACCTTGTGAAGTGATCAACAATCAGTGTAAGTATTTTTTTGTACTTCTATTTTCTGCAAAATCTCATACTGTGTCCAGAGAAATTATTTCCAATGGTTTTTTCGCGGATCCCAATTGTGAAAGCGGAGCTTTGTAATTCGCAATTCTGGATTTATTTTTTGTACATGTCTCACATGTGCGACATGTTATTTTTATATGTTTATGCATATTCTTAAGATAAAATTTTCTTGTTATTGTTATTGTTAATTGTTTTACTCCCACATGACCCTGTTTTTCATGCACGGTTTTTATTAATTCAATGCCGAATTCTTCGGTTATCCAAATTTTCATCTTATTATTTGAAGTTCTGTAAATTATGTTATTCTGAATATTACACTTTTTGTCTATTTTCAGTTGCATTTGGTTATTGATTATATCGGTTACGTTAATAAAACTTACAAGTTTGATTATCGAATGTTCACGGCTGCTTTCCCGTTCCTGTAGGACTGGATTTCTAGATAGGCAGTCTGCTTCCAGATTTTCTTTACCTGGGTTATATATTATTTCAAAATTAAATTGTGATATGTAATTCAAGATTTCTCGTAATTCCGGATCTTTACAATTGTTAATATTAAAGTGTTGTAATGGTTTGTGGTCCGTATAAATGATAAATTTATGACCCATTGAATAATATTGCCAGTACAAGATGGCTTCTTTGATTGCTAATTATTCTATGTAGATAGCTTTTTTCGTTTTTTGTCGTTCTGTTAATTTTCGAGAGAAATAGAATACAGGTTTTGTATCGGGCCTACACGGCAGAGTTACTTGTATTTGGATACACTTATGTGATTACGTGTGACACACACCTTCAAATCTGTGCAGAACTCGAAAACAATGGCTACCTGACATGCGCAGTACGGTAATTCGGAGAAACGCCGGGTCAACACGTGCTGGCACAAGCAGTTGCTTGATACGCGTGAGCCAGACAGCATTCTGGCTCCTCTTCAACTTGGTGAGCCTATAATTCGAATCTCTGATTTGAACTGACGCTAAGTAGTATTTGTGACGATGGTTGTGTTGATACATAACTGAGAGACAACGCCACTGCGGCATAAGAGGGTCGACACTCGTCGTCACTCCATGACATAGCGCCTCTCGGCCATTCGAATAGCGCCTCTCGGCCGTTCCATCTCTCTCTTGTATTCCCACTGGGGAATTGATTATAGCCTTGATAATTATCGTGTAACTAGCTTCCACGCTAGCATCTTGTAAGGCGGTTGAGCTCACCCCTATTGTGTCTTCACTCGAAGCGTCACAATTCTCTCTCTAGATACATCCAGTGCACACATCCACCCATAAATCTGACATTCATTTACATACATTGTACACGATTTCGAGGAGGTTTTTACTCAGTTCTTGCTGAGGTTTTCCTCCTCTGGGGCAATAAACCATCTTTGATTGACCCCCAAACCGAGTGGATTTATTTAAAATACCTAACCTTGCCCATATCAATAATTGTTATAAGTATTAATTTCAAAATGAAAGGAAAGTACGGGAATTAATCCTGGTGGTCAATTTCCGACAAAACAGGTTTTAATGTTTTGTCTGCTTGCGGTTGTTTCAAAATTGCACCTACACCTTGTAAGCTAGCATCAAGGTGAATATAAATCTGACTATCCGGATAAAATATAGCTAAAATCGGTTCCGAGCACAACCGGTTTTTTACTTTTTCAAAATTTTCCTGGCAAGTTTCTGACCATTCAAATTCCACGTTGTTTCTCAGTAGATTATGGAATGGTTCTAGTACTATTGAAGCTTTAGGGATATATTGTAAATAAAAGTTTACTTTCCCCAAAAATTGTCCGATGTTTTTTTTTTCTCAGGTGAAGGAAAGTTTTTGATCGCGATCACGTTATTGTTCAGGGGCTTTATACAATTAAAGCCTATTTCGTGTTCCAAATATATAATTATATCTTATGCGAACAAACATTTGGATAAATTTAACTTGAAACCATTATTGAATAACATTTTCAAAACCAATTCAATATGCCTCAGATGATCTTCGTAATTTTCTGAATGAATCAAAATTTCACACAAAAGTATACGTAAAAAAATCTGCAAAAATTTTAGCATACATTTTTTCTCAACTTTCAGCTGATAATAAGTATTGGTCTTAAAATAAAATCTTCCAAATATCGAACCTAAAAATCGTAAAAAATAATTCAATAGATATTTTGATTTTTTCAAACTTAACACATTCACTCATGGAAAATCGTGTTTTTGTCTGCTTTGTCTAGAATTATATAGAACTTTTGATGATAAGTTTTACATCCCAGGAAGTAATTAAAAATGATTTATGTTGAAATTGTACATTATTGCTACAGTATTCTATAGGTTAATATACCGAAGCTATGTGTATCGTAGATACTGGGATAAGACTCGCTTATCCAAGCCAGTAGAATAAGTACTTCTTTGAATATTATACGATATTAATAATAAATTCCGATGGCAATGTAATACCGAACTCCTAAAGTATGTACCGATAATATTATAAATTGATAATTAAATCGGTTTTAAAATGACTCCAAATTTGGCCTGTCTTACAACTATTAAAATAACGTTTTAAAGTTCTTGGGCGTTCTTGATCTTAAACACTCTAAGCAATAGTAATAATAATAATAGTCACGACACTTCCTTATCCGAAATGGAGAAGTTATGGGTGCAACGCTTATACAGGGGATTAATGTAAATTGTTGAAAATAATATTTTTTCTCAAATTATAATATTATCTGCACGTATTACATAGTATTTATTTGGAAGTTCATAATTAAAAACGAATATTTATACATGTGCTATGGGTTATATTTATCCCGTTTTGAGGTTAGAATAAAGGCTCAATTGCGTTGCTCTGTAGAATCAAAAGATTTTTTTTATTCACACTACGTACAATATGGTTCATTTCCTTAAATCTTTCCTGTAGAATCGAAAGAAACAACATTCGAAGCTGTTATTCCAATTAATGTAATTCTGTATGTAGTTCTGTTTACCTTTTGTCTCTTTCCTCCTAACGTCGGTAACATAGATCGCGACCGTAGGAGAAGCGGCGATACGAGTAGGCGAGAGTCGCGATTTTCTTCACACGTACTTTAGGGTATTAAACATCAAAAACATGGCGAAAAAATTTGTAATAATAGCAGATCGTGATAACAAGAAAAAAAGTTTATCCCAGCAAATGGATAAACAAAGGAGAAATGACTATCTCAATGCCACCGAATGACGTTGACTTGAATAAATGTGTCAGAGAATTAGACGATCCACAAGATAACTGGATTGAATGCACATTTACAAGTATCGTTAAATATGTATAATGGTACGCTTAACAAAATATGTATTACAAGAGTACTTGTAAACTGATAATGAATGATCTGTTCTTTATAAAGTACGTAGTTTGAATCAACGTTTTTTTGTACAATAAGTAGAAAAGATAAATAAATAAATAAAATAATGCGAATACTTGAAAAAATAAAAAATTTATTTATGCAAAAGTGAAGGAGTTGATTTATTCAATCTGTAAAGAACAGCCCATGCGTGGATATACTATTTAATATTCGTCAACAACATGTTTTCAGATAATTATAATGATGCGATACGTGAATCTATAGTAAATAGTGTTAGCGGCTGGCTAGGGATTGGATCGGGTTGGTCATTAATGATCACTCTGTTGTAGCTCGATGACGATGAATATCATGTTATTTATTATTACCGACACAAAACTTAACAATACTGACTGGATAACTAGTTCTAGGTTTATTCTCGTTTATTATATCTCGATCTCTCGTGGCAAACCACCGGCCGACAATACTTGTCCGTTCTTCTCGACTCTCCCTACTCGACTTCTCTCGTGCCAACCTCTATACCTCTTGTCTGCTCTTACTAGCAGTGTTGCCAACAATAGCATCGAAGATGTTACTGAACCCTGTGATGAAGAGAAATTAAAGCAGTCTAGAACATTTCGTAGTATAAAACGGGTTATGCAAGACGGTGCTGCACCGTCTGCAAAGAAGCCACGCATTCCACGATTAAAGAACGATAAACCGCCATCACTAGTCGTCAATAAATTTGTTAGGTCCAAGAAAATTAAAAAAATGCAAAAATCAAAGAATGTCAAATTGGTTAACAAAGATAATTTGAATGGCGATAATTCACGGGAGGATAATGAACATAGTAATTGTTCAGATGGCGATGATTCAAATGAAGATGATATACTTAGCGAACTTTCGCGTGAGGAAAATCAAGATGGCAAACGTTTACATGATGAAATTAATGAACATCACGAATGTTTACACGAGGAAAATCCAGATGGAGATGGTTTAGCTTGCAATATGCAAAATCTAAATCGCAACAAAGGTATTGAGGATTGGTTCTTAATATTCCAATATGAACAAGTATTTATTAACTTAGTCCATGAAAAAGGCACTTGTTGGCTTCATTAGTATAATTACGTTCTTATTTTCGAATAAAGACGCTCTTTCTTCAACTTACCTTCGTTAAAACAATTTCGTTTGCAAATAAAGGTAATATTAAATTGAATGAATTTTTACATTTTCATAATGGAAACGTTAATAGATTGTAGGGTATAAATGAATAAAATTGAGATACTGCATTTGCACGTTTTCTCTCTCACCATACCGTCGCACTCAAGATGGTCTTCGCTATGATGAGGGGAGAAAGAGAGAGCGCAGGCACACCAGTATGTTCAATATGTTCACTTATAGTTGAACTTGTTCGATGAGCGCTTGAAATATCGAATATAATTAATAGTGTGAAATATATATCAGATAATAGCTATTAATTTCTTTATCATGAAAATTAATGTGTACTATACCTTCAACAAATGCAGTAATCGTTGGTTATGATATTTATGAAAATTTGTATATCGTGCTTTTCGATAAATCAAGACAACCTCATGTTTGGTTACATTGTTTACGAAAACAATCCGCAAGTAAAATTGGAGTTAAAAAAGTCAAATAAAACTATCAAAATAGTGGCTAAACATCTATTAATTCCACTTGATTCTTGAGAAAAATTGTTTTAATGACAACGAGATCAAGAGCGCGTTTTACCTGAAAACAGTCGCCAGTCGCGCCAAGCCTTTTTCATGGAATATATGTAAGTTTGACGCCTTGCTCAAACCTAGCCGCCTGGTCCACTGATCATGTGACTAGCGGGCAGGCGACCGAGACACTCGCTACTGACGGCACCGGGCAGTCGTTGACAAGCTGTGCTACGACACAGGCACGCACTCACGACTACCTTTGCTATACCGACAAATTGTGTTGATTCAGGTATGTTAGAACGAATACTTGTACTGGATATTCGTCTGTAACTTATTATTGTATTATTGTTAATAACAATTGATTACTGCAACAACACGTGTTGTTATCTTAAACCCACACTCCCACAATTTATCTCCTGCAAGTCTCTGAATCGAGATCTCCCTACATATATACTATATAATAATTCCTAAAATGATGTAAATGTAATACATGTTATATTACATACCAAGAGAATATCTTGAATGTTAACACTCGGTCACCGCCGACTCGGCACCACTCACGTTCTTCGTCTGTTTTTCGCCAGCTGACCATCCCATATTCAATTCTAAACTGCGAAAGGCCGAAAAATGATTGCATCGACGACGACAACGATTATGTTTTCATTTAATGTATGGGGCATTTTCTGTCAAATCGTCCATGAATAATAATTTGAATTTTTATGGGTGATCACACCTAATGTGATAAGCTTTAAGGACTTTTTTCGATTTTCAACCTTTCGCAGTTTGAAATTAAATATCGGATGGCCAGCCTGCGAAAAACAGACGAAGAACGTGAGTGCTGCCGAGTCGGCGGTGACCGAGTGGTAACTTTCAAGATAATTTCTTGGCATCTCTCTATTTAATAAAAAAGTTCTAAACAAATGAAAAAGAACTAACAACAGGCGAAGAAGATTATAATGACAATAGTATCAAGAATATTATAATAACAATAGTATACGCATGAAACTGGCGGTGGAGTGAGAGGCCGAAAACAGAACAAAAGCATCTAGCAAACAAAACTTCCTTTGACAGCTGTCATCGGCTGCTTGTGACAATCTTTGACAAATATCTTTATGGGTATCTGTTTCTGACACGCAAAAAATAAACATGCAAACGAGAATTATCAAGATGATTCCCGACGGGAATTGTCTTTTTCGCCCGCTGGCGTATTGTGTATACGGCACTCAAGATCGACACGCAGAGGTGAGACTGAGTATCGTTTCAAATATATCATACTTGTAAACAAGTCAGCAGAAGTAATGAAACAGAACTCGAGGAGAGTTATATCAGAGAAGAAATAGGTTTTTTCGGATCCTGTAAATCCTTGATCCGGTTAACCACCAAGTAAAGCCTTTCCAGTTTCTTTGTAGTTTCGGACATCGTCCTTTCTGTCTTCGGGGTTGAAAGTGCCAGACAGAATCTGCGGGATTATTTTATATCCCTTGCTCGAATATCATAACGAGTTTTCAATTTGTCTGAAGCCATAGAAATTCTACTTATAGCAAAGCTATGAATTTCTTCTACTATGGGGAAAATAATAACTACAGCAAGATTCAACAGTTGCAGACCTGTCATCAAATCAGCATAAATAAATTCACCTGTCTAACAGACACTGTATAAGGAAATAGTGAGGCAGGGGCAAAGCCTCTAGTATTCCTAAATAATTAGAATCTGATAGTCGTAGAAACAAAGACGCTTCAGCTAGCAAGGAAAATTCATCGGATAATCTAAATGTACAGTCAATTGATAACAAGTCTAATGATATTAACAGTAAATTAGATCAACTGCTTCGTGAGTACAAAATCATAATAATTTATACTCGTTGACACTTTCTTTAAACGTTGTTATAATTAAATATCGTGATACTCTGAATCTTATAATCGTGAATAATGTACAGTTTGTGAATAAATCTAACTTATTTATAGAAGGACAAGAAGTCCTGATGCAACTGTTAAATAAAATTAACGTTAACCAAACTGAGCTTGAAAACAAATTGAAAAATATTAGGACTGGAAGAACGAATGCGAGTGAAGGATGTACAAAACTATCAGCATCAGAAAGAATATTGATTGAAAAGTTGTTTCCGGTGGATGATAAAAGTGAAACTATGGAAGCTGTTGGAACAGCATTGATGAGAAAGAAAAAGTGACAGCTCCGGTAATTCTTATAATTCTATTACAGTAATATTACCTCCCAGACGACGTGCAATTTTATTCACAATTATTTGCTAAACTGTATATTAATTATAAGTATAGTACATTTCGATACTAATGCAAGAAAATAATTTCATAACACTTCGTGTGTAAAACGCTTGATTATCGTACGCTAACGTACTTCGATTCGAGCCTTATATACCTTCAAGCACGTATAAACTGCACAACTCATGTTTTTGTGATATTTATTAACAAATAAAAAAAATACTGCTATGTATAACATTTTTACAGATTACATACATCAAAACAATAAAAGGTGAAAATTCCCGTGACGGGATAATCACAATATTACTTAGACTGGTTATTGACGAGGTTCTAGTTAAATATTTCTACAAAGGACAAGAAAAAAATAAAATCACATTGGAGAAAAATAAAAGCTTCAAATATATAATGTTATGCAAGTGCATTTATGGTAAATCATAATTAATTAAAATCAATAGTGCAAAGTTGATCGTATCGATATGACGATAAGAATGTGTAATAAATAATTGAGTAAATGTTATCGTTTCAGAGGCTGTAATGCGAAAATATAATAATGTAGATGAAGCGATCATGAAAGTAAGTGTTTCATCATGGCTTGACTCAGCTGTCACACGATAGAAAAGAAAGCAATGGTAATTAGGCGATAAGCTAACTTTTTTCTGAATTTTGAGTAATCATTTAATGAAAAATGATTTCAGGGGGCCAACGTACACAAAATCAAATAATACTCAGGAGCTGTAAATCTCTCGCGCATAAAACCGCGGATTGAGGTTATATTGTTGTTTATTCTTACGTAGCGTGAGTTCTCTAAGAAGAATAGTATCGTTCAGCAATACCGTGGTCGATATCGGAAAATATTCAACTGACGCAATAAAGAATTCAACGGAAAAGCATATATCAAATGATACAGAAATGGGGTGTTATTTATCGAAATAAAAATCTGAAATTCAATGTGAAATGTCATTAACAAGTGGGAATCTGGACAAACAGAGGTAGGCAAGTGAAAACAACGTTTATTGTGAACAGATTCTTCATTCACATCAGATTAAAAATGCGTTTCATTCACGATTTGGTTCGTGCATTTTATTAGAAGGTAATATCCAAAACTATCGAAAGCTCCTATCTGATAATAATAGCTTCCAATATTTTCAGGTACGAAATAATTCATCGTATAGCGGAATTAAAGTTGTCGGACATGGAAGCACGTAAGTAGATTTCTAATTCCGTGATCTTTGACTATTATAATATGTTGACATGGATTTAATCATAAAATTATTTTTTTTTTTTTCAGCAGGCTCAAAGTTTGAACTTTGATTAACACGAGGAGAAATATGGCTTACCTGATGGTCAAAACGTTTTGGTGGCAAGGATCCTGGTTTCTGAAGCGGTGCAATCATTACAACAATCAAACGTGGTTGTTCCGTCAGACATCAGGTGCCAGAGTTAAGTTCATCAGTCCATCGTCACCTTTTTAACATCAGTTGAGGCAAAATTAAAGAACGGGATACACTGCAGATCATACTGGCTGAATATCTCATCATTTTGCTTTGATCGAGCCAATAGCGATAAGTTTGTTACTTAACCGTTGCTGTCAATTCATTCTACCGAGGAATCACTCTGTGCAACATTGTAATTCAAGCATTATTATTGACCAGAATTGTTTTTAAAACATTATACCATTCAATTTGGTATCTTACTTTGACGCTTACTTTCACTCTCTTTGGCAATAAATTCAGATAAGTAGTTCTTCAAGTCCTCCATTAGATTTTAGGGTTGAATTTTGTGAGGCAAACTGAACCAATCCAAATCTAGAAATGTTGAACAACTTCAATTAAAAATGTATTCAAACTTAATCTCAGTTGACGGTGTCATCTGGCCAGCTAGTTGCAGTTATCACCCGTGCTTCGGTCTCGTGGAACCCGAGTAAAGTGTAAAGTATGTATTCACTCACTAGTGCACGTTGCTTTGCAAATAATCACTTGGTCTGCTATAGGATTCACTTACTCGATCACTTTTTAATTGCAATGCAATTTATCGATAGCTTGAAATCAAATCCAATTTGACAATCTTCACGGGGTCCTATGCTAAGACTGAAAGCTTGTGAATCTCCATTCATCGCAATTATGTCTCTATCTCATGTTAGCATTGTCTGGAACAAAAAAAAAAAACCTCATCCTGAGATTGGAAATGGAACCTGAAACACAGAAGTCATTCAGTAGCACGAATTGAAAACCAAGAATTTTATAATGGTTTCTGCAACACAGGGACTTTTTCCGAATATCCTTGTTACAAGGTGATGTTCGGAGGACTATGAACTACATTTTTTATCGGATTATATTATTTGGAAAACTATCTTCATGAACTTCTGTTTCGGCAAGGTATCGAATTAGTTAAATGTGTGTCTCGCGACACTCAAAATCGTCCTCACGCATGGACGCACACTCGCGTGCAGTGTTTACTTGCCGTCTCTGCGTCAAACCTCGCCGCTTGCCCGTGTCGCGACTCAAAACCTATCAGCTGTATCTCATGTATGGTCGACTGTCTCAAAATCATGTATGTGTGTAATCTATGTGTTCTCTCGCTCTGTAAACCATCACTCTGTGTAACGTATTCGTGCGATACGGTCTGTATCGCCGCATCAAGATCAATAAAAACCTCGGTTATTGTTAATCATTATCCCTCTCCATCTCAAAATCATTTCGTTTCGTTTACACTCGTCCTCAATCACTAGTTCGCGGATCCTACGTCAATGATCTATATCTTCTTGCCATCTCTCTGAACGACTTCGTTGAAAATAAGGTATTCGTTTCTTTTGATGGAACAAGGGATACAATCTTGTATCTGATAAGTCAACATCCTCGTAATAATGTTCTGACATTACTATAAAACATGATAGTCCTTGAAGCTATTTATGACCTTGAGGCGCATTTTGAGAAAGTTGATTTTCAACTTGTGTCACAGGATATGATCTACGTTCCTGATATCTACGTTCTGGATTAGGTTTTCTACGTTTCGAACCGCACTGACACAAAATACAGAAATCATTTTAATAAATATAATATTACATGAATTTTCAATTTGAGTATTAGGTTCCCTTTATTTATTTAGTCGAACATTATTGAAAATTTGCGGAATGAGCTCTGATAATCATTGAAAAATCTTTAATAGTCGTGTAGAAGGTATTTTATTTGGAACAGGAACTTTGACAGATTTGAAATAATAGAGAATAATTCGGTTTCGGCCTGATGCGCTTTCTGTCCTGGCTAACAGTCGAATGCCTCCAGGACCGCCTTCCTCCGAGAGCAGTCCTCGGGGCTCTCGAGTCGAGTTATTCCGTAGCGTAAACATCCGATAACCGATCCCGCATGGTTATCTGGCTGAGCCAGTCCTCTTCTAAATGTTTACTTCATTCGGCCTCCCTGACCATCCTGGGTCGCCCTCGACCCCCTCGTTCGCACGTATTGTTCGCTACGATCTAAAAACAAGACCCTCTCTTATTTACATACCAAGTGCTAAAGACGTGGGAAAGGCGACAACTGCGTATCAATCTACACCCCGCAGAGGAGTGATCAGGTCCCCGCAAGAGTGCCAACCGATAATCAGACATCGCCAAAAGTGGTTAGTTCGGAGGACAATGGGAGTTAGGATGTGTCGGGTGTACGGTTGCTAGCCTTGCCAGACGCCAACTGCCAGGCTGAGCGGGCAACCGGCCTCCTCAGCCCTATGAACGTCTGACTCCTGACTACCTTTGGTCCCGGCCTCTGCCCAAAATCCCACCTGTTCGAGATTGACCACTTCTCGATCATGGGAAATGGACTCGACCCTGGTCCAGCCTTGCCAGCACCCGTCGCACGAAACAATCTTGACCACGGATTGCATCTCAGGGTTACTGACTGCGGGCCCTCATCCCAGGATGGGAGTAACTCACCATTGCGGCTTACTGCGTGGCATCGGACGTGACCCACTTGAGCTCATTGCGGCTTACTGCGTGGCATCGAACGTGACCCACTTGCGCAAACTGTACACCGCTACGACGTCCCGTCGGTTTGGCGACTTTTTCAGGTTTCGGAGATCCTGGACCTCGTACCGATCGTTAGGCAGAACAGCCGTCACCTTGAAGGGCCCCTTTGCCTTCGCGACCAGCTTCCTGCTCTCCCCGGCTGCAACAGGACTCGCCGCCACCATGACGACATCCCCCACCGCATACGTAGGCGGCCTAAATCGCCGGATGTCGAAAGCCCTCTTCTGCTGCCTCTGCTCCGCGTCGGTGGACGCCTTGGCGGCATCCCTCAACTCCTCCAGGTCGACCTGGTCCAAGGTGCCTTGGATCCCGGCAAGGAGTTTGGCCTCGGCCATAGCACGTGGCTTATAACCAAACAAGAGCTGCGTTGGTGACCTACGCGTGGTCCTGTTTGTCGCAGAGTTCATAGCACTCTGAACCTTCTTCACGCTGTCGTCCCATGCTTCCTCTCCTCCTCCAGCACAGGTTGCTGCAAGCGAACTTAAAACTGTGCGGTTCATGCGCTCGCACTGCCCATTAGCACGTGGTGTTGCCACTGCGTTCAGTATGTGCTTAATATCATATGTAACGGTTTTTTTTTTTGAGGTTCAACCGATACGTTTTGATTTTATGTTATATTAGAAATCTAGATATATTCAATAAACAAAATACATTAAATCAGGAGGAAACAATGTAGAACACAGATTTATTGAGTTTTGGTATAACCTTTTAAAAGAACAGGCAATCATAGAAAATCTCATTCACTCTTTCATTCACACGTTAAAATTACTCAATGCGATTACCGACGTTTTGTATATAATTATTCTGGTAAAATTTTTGTACCACATTAACGAAAGACTGGCTCTCTTTTCCTTTATGCTTCAAATTTAAAAATGATTCTAGTGAAAGAATGAATCTACTGACAAAGGACTCTAAATTATGGTGAGATTACAATAAAGTTAACAGACGAAGATATAAAATACTGACTTAAGAAGGCTATTACAGATTTGTGGCACAATCCACCTACAAATCAGTAATGAAAAGATGACTTAGCTCGGAATATCTCTGATGAAGAGAGGTGGCCTAACGGCTCCGTAGATGATCATGGATGTTGAAGTTCTTTGATATTCCTTTTATAGAATCGGTCTTCACCGATTATACTGCGTGGTCGTTCGTCGATCAGATATTTGGATTTGTTCTTTAGGCTCACAGGCTCCGAAAGATTCGGATTGCGTTGGGTTACACTTCTGGTATGAATCGTCGTCTTAATTTTTTTTTTTTTTTGTTTCCCCTTTTTTTTTTTTTTTTTTTTTTTACTTGTTTTGTTTTCCCAAATGTTAACGAAATTATAAGAATGTGAATATGACAGGACTAGACTTTATATCGACCGTTCGCTTCGACCCCGGCTCGCAGAGAGAGAGAGTTACACTTATTTCACCGGATAGGTGATCTTGACCGACGTGACACCTAGAGTTAAGCGTTTGCCCTTTATTTTGAAACGTTGTATGTGCTTAAGGCGCGTACATACGAATTACTTTATATTCTATGTGACTCGCATGTAATATCGTTACATCACCCCCCCCATTTTCGAGATTGTTGTGAGAACGAAAATATCGAAAATTACTCGTTATCCTATATTTGCAGTAAAATCTAAAAACCTCTCTTTAAATTACTTCTTACTTATCAATCATTCAATCCATTCATCCTTCATCATTCATCATTAAAATTATCATTTTAAAATCTAATCACATTTTCTTTTAGCAAACATTTTGTTTAACTGGACTTACATCTAAAAAATTCTATAATCTATGCATGTTGGACTTATTAGAACATTTGAAGGATTCATGACGAGTTTTTCGTGAATTTTCATTACAAAAAATTATCTGTTATTTAGCACTTGGATTTGTGGGCTGATAATATTTGCGTAAACTCACACGATTGAAAGTTCCCAAGTTTTTGTTTTTATTTTTTGTATCTATTAAATTATATGCATTTTCATTAACTTTTTTGTTTATTTTGTACGGACCTTTAAACAAATGGAAGAATTTGTGTGTTAATTTATCGATAGCGGAGGATGGATATGGTACACGTAGTAAAACTAGATCTCCTTCATTTAAAATTACAGTTGAAATTGATTTTTGATTCCGGCTTCTATATTCAAAATTTTTCTTCAAGTTTTCTTTGGCTAACAATATTTTAATATCGTAACTATTTTCAATTCTGTCTGGAAATTTTACAATTTTTGTTAATTCATCATGCGCTGTTTTATTAAAATGAAGTTCGTATGGAATAAAACCGGTGCTATGGTGTGTTGTTAAATTTAATAATTTTTCGATTTCTTTGACATATTTTGCCCATCTAGTATGCTTATCATTGCAGAAGGTACGGAAAAATCTCCCCAGTTCTCTCATCACTCGTTCAGTAGGATTGGATTGTGGGTGTCTAATTGATGAATAGCAAACTTCTACTCCTTGTTTTTCTAATTCGACTTTCCATCTAGCAGCTGTGAATTGAGTTCCATTGTCGGATAGCAATCTTTTTGGTTTTCCTACGTTTTTAAAGTACTCGTTGATTATTTTATTTAATGCTATTGTTGTAGTAGCTCGTTTTATGGGGTATAACGTAACTAGTTTTGAAAATGCATCTATTGCAACTAACAAATATTGGACTCCCCCAATAGATCTCGGCAGAGGGCCATAGAAGTCAATTGTAGTCAATTCGTTCGGGTGATCAGCTGTTACCTGCTTGTACTTTCCTTGCATGCTGTAGGATAATGCCTTTGTTCTTTGACATGTGTCACATGCTTGAATACGTTTTTTGATACCTTCTCTCATTTTTCGCCAGTAATAATATCTGTTAATATATTGGTATGTTTTATATACACCCATATGACCTATTTTTTCATGTACAGAAATTACGAGTAAATCTACTATACTTTGTGGGATTACTACTCGCCAATTTTGATCGAATTTACTTTTATAAAACAACAAGTCTTCATGTACTTTGTAACAACCATCAGATGAATCTGTATTGCATTTATTTATGATATTTTTCAATTCCTCATCTTTTATTTGCAATTGTTTTAAATTTTTCAGGTTTCTTATCAACGTTGGATTCATTTTAATAGTTTGAGATGCGATTTTGTTTAGTTCGAGTTCTACATTATCTACTAGCAGTTGGTTTATTTTTGCTATTAGTAACTTGTTACGTTCGTTTGTACTTTGTTTCCCGTTGATATTTCGGCTGAAAAAATCTGCCACCACATTATCTTTTCCTTTGCAATGCTTGACTGTGAATGTGTACTGTTGTAAGATTACAACCCATCGTGATAATCGTGGACTTAAAAACGGTGCTGTATTTATAAAAGTTAATGCTTTATGATCTGTTATTATTTCAAATGGACTTCCAATTAACCAAATTCTAAATTTATCTAATGCATACATTATTGCCAGTAATTCCTTTTCCGTAGTTGTGTAATTTAATTCTGCTTTCGACAAACATTTACTTATAAGTGAAATAATTTTATGGTTATCTTCCTCATCAATTTGGTACAAAATCGCACTTATTCCAAGATCGCTTGCGTCTGTTTGTACTCTACATATGACGCCAGGTAAATAGTGATTAAGGGTTACACAGTTTATAAAACTTTCCTTTATCTTTTTAAATGCTTTCGTATGTTTCTCTGTCCATCTAAACGGTGTATTGTCTGTTAATAAATCTCTCAAGGGCGTGACATAGTTCGAATATTTTATGCTAAACTGCCGGTAAAAGTTACACGCTCCTAAAAATCGTTGTAAAATCAATTTACTTGTTGGTACTGGAAATTCTCTAATCACCTTGATTTTGTCTGGGTTGGGACTAACTCCCTCAGGTGTTATAACGTATCCGAGAAATGCGATTGACTTCTTACAAAAAAGTGACTTATTTAGACGAAGTGTAAAATTGTGTTTCATTAAACGATCAAATATTAGGCTTAGGTGTTTCATATGAGAATCAAAATCAGTTGAGGTTATTAAAAGATCATCTATATAACAAGTCAGAAAGGAGGTAAATTCATTACCTAATGCCATATTTAGGGCACGTATGAATCCACTTCCTGCCGTCTTGAGACCAAATGGAATTCTGCAAAAGTGGTATAAAGTGCCACCGTGTAAAAAAGCTGTATATTGACGTGAATTTCTCTCTAGCGGGATTTGCCAATATCCATGTGTTAGATCAGTAGATGTCATGTATTTTACACCATGATATTTTCTTAATAATTCATTTATTGGTGGTGGACATTCGTTATCAGACTCAATTATGTCATTTATATATCTGGCATCTAAACATAACCTCACTCCATTCTCCCTCTTTTGTAC
This sequence comes from Neodiprion virginianus, assembly GCF_021901495.1. NCBI lineage: Eukaryota > Metazoa > Arthropoda > Insecta > Hymenoptera > Diprionidae > Neodiprion > Neodiprion virginianus. Next base: position 11,297,361 of record NC_060880.1, on the reverse strand, counting down.
TATTCGCAATGGATTGCAGTATTGACTATTTGATCTTTCTATAATTCCTGCTTGAAGCATTTTCTTTATCTCTGCATCTACTGCTTCTCTAAGTTTAAATGGTACCGGGTATGATTTTTTAACGATTGGCTTGTCTTTTAGTAATTTGATAGAGTGTTCATAAATGTTTGTACATCCGGCTTTCTCTGAAAATAGTTTTTCATATTTAATTAGCAATTTTTCCAGCTCAGCTTTTTGCTCTTCACTTGTACCCATAAGATTATTCGCGATCGACCGGACAGATTCGAAAAAGTTTTGATCATTTGTTTGAGATCTTGTTACTTGAATTTGTTCTATTAAAATTGATTCGATATTTTCATCCAATTTATCTTTAAAAAAATTGTGATCTTCCGATTCTACTGTTTTCTGGCAAACTAAATTCTTTTTGTAAAAATTATGGTCTTGTGATTCTATTGTTTCTGCGTTATTTTGTTCATGTTCGTTTACATTTTGAAATACAGATTCATTACATTTTATATTATTTTTTACACACATCAAATTTAGATTTTCTAATTCATTATTTCTCGGATTATCTCTTTGATCTACCGATGCAATTTTATCAAATTCACTTATTGCTACACATATATTTTCCTTATCTACTAAAATATTTTTATCAATTTCATCATTTTCTACAAAGATATATTTTAAATTTATTTCTGTTTCTTCATCAATTTTATTCTCCTCTACACAATCAGATTCATTGTCAATTTGCATCACATTTTCATGTGTTTCTGACATTTTATCATCATTATCACATTCAGGATCTTTAGTTGTGATATTTTCAAAAACTGTTTTTATATCTTCATCATCATTTTTATTTTCTTCATTATTATTCTCTTTCTTTGAATTCTTTTTAAATATTTCTTTGCCTATTTTTTCATATTCTTTTTCTGAATCTTCAGTTCTTAAAATTTTGATATATATTTTCGCGTTTTGTGCAAATGAGCTCAACCTTTCCGCAGGTTCCCGGTCGTATGAGAAAAGTGGTGGAGCTATTACTTTACCTTTAATACTAATTGTTTTCTGACCGTAATCTAAAACTACTTTATTAATATCAAGCCAATCGTTACCAAAAATCACACTACTAGACAGATGCGGTATAATTAAAAAAGCTGTTGTGATTTTCTGCGATCCCATATGAACATCAACCAAAATTTGTCGCTTAACCGCTGTGGGCTTTTTCCCAATTGCTGGTAAAACTACTACATTTGTAACTGGTAGTTCATTTAAACTATGATTACCTTTGAGAGATTTATATACTTTTTCAGACATACATGTTACTTGGCTTCCTGAATCAAATAAAGCTACCATTCGATAATTTAACACATTTATTACTACATTTGGACCATTCGATAAGTTTTGTTTTACTCTTTCAATTTTTTCTTCAGCATCACCAATTTCGTGCATTAAGTCCTCAACTAAATTTGCATAATCCCAACTCGATGTCGGACTTATACACATCGAGCTGTTTATTAGTTTAAATTTCTATTTGGACTGGTTTGTAAATTATTGGTGTTAGTTTGCATTTGAGTTTGTAATGACTGTATCTGATTATTGGTTCCTGAGAAATAAGGTGGTGGATAATTGACGTTTGGTAAATTCATTTGGTTGCTTGTTGATGCTTGAACTTGCGGTTGATATTGCCATGGTGATAAGTTTGTACCAAATTGAGGATTTTGATAAAAGTTGTTTGCAGCATTTGGATAATTTTGTTGCCTACTTGTATTATTTATCTGTTGCTGTTGTTTATGTTGAATTTGCATGTTGTTTACATTATTCACTTGATTGTTGTTACTTTGATTTTGATATTTGTGTTTATTATTGTTTCTTTCTTCATAATTTACATCTAATTGCGATAAAGCTTGTTCTATTATTTTTGTATCCGCCATATTCACAGTTGCTAGAGTATCACGAATTTTATATGGTAATTGTTGGATAATGGTATAGTTTATTTCGAACTGGTCTAGTTTCGGTAATAGGTATTTTGCTTCCTTAAGCTGTTTAAAAAAATATGTTTGAAGTGAACCATCCTGTTGATTATACCGTCTTGAACTCCACTTTGTTTTGACTTTAACTTGGATTGGAATGGAATAAAATTTATTTTTAAAGGCTTCTTTAAAATCATTATACGTGTTGATAGTTTCTTTACTCGCTTCCCACCATATTTTTGCTCTACCTGATAATTTACTTTCGACTATCGACAATTTACACTCTTCCTTCACACATTTTAACCTGAAATAATTTTCCAAATTTTCCAAATATTCAATAGGATTTATAACTTCTTCATCTGTAAACTCGGGAGCTTTGGCATCAATGTGACTTCGTTGCAAACTTACTATTAACTCACTCACCGATATTTGATCGTTATTGGTAACTGGTTGTTGAACTGGATTCTGTATCTGTTGAAGAGCCTGTCTTTGTTGTTCGTTCTGGAGCTTCAACAATGCGACTTCGTTTGCCAGCTGTGCGTTAGTTGCTTGTTGTGCCTGTAGCTGTTCAATCGTATTTCGTAAACCCGCGAAACTCGCCATTTCCTCCTTCAAACGCTCCAGTTCTCCCTCCATCTCGCCTGTATTATTTCGTATTTGACTATTGCCTGCTTTTGATATGTCAGGTTCTGACCTCCTTGGTTTATTTGTGATCCTTGACCTAGTTTTAACAGGTGTTCTTTTAATCGTTGGTGCCATGTACTTTTGAAATTCTTATATTTCTATTTATCGCGTAATATATGTTTCTTACAATTACTACCTAAGGTCAATCATACAAACATTCAACGACGAAGTTTCAAATTTAATCCTATGTTTACTTTCTTTATGTCTAAACTTTATGTTCGGGCGCCATTTTGTAACGGTTTTTTTTTTTGAGGTTCAACCGATACGTTTTGATTTTATGTTATATTAGAAATCTAGATATATTCAATAAACAAAATACATTAAATCAGGAGGAAACAATGTAGAACACAGATTTATTGAGTTTTGGTATAACCTTTTAAAAGAACAGGCAATCATAGAAAATCTCATTCACTCTTTCATTCACACGTTAAAATTACTCAATGCGATTACCGACGTTTTGTATATAATTATTCTGGTAAAATTTTTGTACCACATTAACGAAAGACTGGCTCTCTTTTCCTTTATGCTTCAAATTTAAAAATGATTCTAGTGAAAGAATGAATCTACTGACAAAGGACTCTAAATTATGGTGAGATTACAATAAAGTTAACAGACGAAGATATAAAATACTGACTTAAGAAGGCTATTACAGATTTGTGGCACAATCCACCTACAAATCAGTAATGAAAAGATGACTTAGCTCGGAATATCTCTGATGAAGAGAGGTGGCCTAACGGCTCCGTAGATGATCATGGATGTTGAAGTTCTTTGATATTCCTTTTATAGAATCGGTCTTCACCGATTATACTGCGTGGTCGTTCGTCGATCAGATATTTGGATTTGTTCTTTAGGCTCACAGGCTCCGAAAGATTCGGATTGCGTTGGGTTACACTTCTGGTATGAATCGTCGTCTTAATTTTTTTTTTTTTTTGTTTCCCCTTTTTTTTTTTTTTTTTTTTTTACTTGTTTTGTTTTCCCAAATGTTAACGAAATTATAAGAATGTGAATATGACAGGACTAGACTTTATATCGACCGTTCGCTTCGACCCCGGCTCGCAGAGAGAGAGAGTTACACTTATTTCACCGGATAGGTGATCTTGACCGACGTGACACCTAGAGTTAAGCGTTTGCCCTTTATTTTGAAACGTTGTATGTGCTTAAGGCGCGTACATACGAATTACTTTATATTCTATGTGACTCGCATGTAATATCGTTACACATACTCCTTGCAAAAGGCCCTGAACGAGTGTGACGTGAATGCCGTCCCTCTGTCACTAATGATGCGAGCAGGTACCCCGAATATTGCGATCAACTGAATCAGTGCTTTTATCACCCCTTTCGAGGAAGTATCACGGACAGGTTCGAGGACACAAAATTTAGTGAAACCATCCACAATGGTAAGTATTTGTGTGTTTTTTCGTCTACTACGCACAAATGGTCCAACATGATCCAGATGTATCGTGTGAAAGGGAATGGTGACTTTATCTATCGGGTGTAATTGTCCCGGTTTGCGCCCAGCCGCCCCCTTATAATATAAGCAGTTCAAACATGCGTTTACGTATTTCGAGGTGAATTTCCTCATTCCCTTGAACCAGTAATTTGCTTTTAGCTTCTCTAACGTCCTCTCAAGAGCGAAGTGCCCTTGTTCGTCGTGGCATAATCTCACAACGTTGAAACGAGACATTTTCGGTACGACCCACTTGTTACCCGTGTCTGTCTTTCGGAAAACGACCCCTGCCTTGAGGTCATACTTGTCATAATATTGCTTCGTTTCTGGTTGATTTTCGCCAGATTCCAAGATCCTACGAATTAAATCTATGTCTGGGTCCTGCGATTGGGCCACCTTAATCCATTCGCTCTCCGTAATATCGATAACACAACAATCAATCGCATTCCTGCTTAAATAATCGACATGAGCTGCTTGGGTACCCGGGCGATACACAATATCGAAATCGTAGTCTTGCAAATACACCCACCAACGCGCGACTCGCGGTTGTATGTCCTTTTTACTCGCTGTAGCGCGCACGGCACTGCAATCAGTTACTATGGTGAATTTGATTCCTAATAGGTAAACCCGAAATGCTTTCAATGCCGTGAATACCGCCAGCGTTTCTAAATCATACGAATGATATTTTTGTTCCGTGGGAGTCGTCTTGCGACTATAGTATGCGACCACGCGTTTTCCTTCCTCATGTTTTTGTATTAGTATGGCACCCAAGCCCAACGCGCTCGCATCCGTATGCACCTCGGTTTCACGCTCGGGATCGTAAATTGCTAAAATCGGTCTGCTCACTAGCATAGCTTTTATCTCGTCAATTGCTTCGCTTTCCTTCGCTCCCCACGACCAAGAAACATCTTTACGCAAGAGGCTCGTTAATGGGGCCGTCTTTCGCGCAAAATCCTTTATGAATTTGCGGAAATATCCCGCGAGACCTAGGAACTGCCTAACTTGCTTTACATTAGTAGGGTAACCAGCTTTTGTTACGGCATCAATTTTATGAGTGCCTGGTCGTATCCCTTCCCCCGAGATTTCACGTCCTAAATACTCGATTTTATTTTGGAAGAATTTACATTTGGATAGATTGATCGTCAAATTGTTAGCCTGAAGAGCCTTAAGGACTACTTCTAGTTTCTGAAACCCTTCGTCTAGCGTCTCTGTAGCGATCAATATATCATCTATGTACACGAGGGCATTATCTTTAAGGACTCTGTTCATGGCCTTCTGGAACACAGCTGGCGCATTGACTAACCCAAAAGGCATTCGCAAGAATTCCCATTGACCGTCCGGCGTAACGAAAGCCGTCTTCTCGATAGAATCGGGGTGCACGGGAATTTGATAGAACCCGGACTTTAAATCTAAAGATGTAAAAACCCGTTTGTTGCAAAGTTGATCTACTTGGTCATCAATTATAGGCAATGGATATTGAATACGTTTGGTGATGCGGTTGAGACCTCTGTAATCTATTGCCATTCGCGTCTCCCCATTTTTTTTTCGGACAAGTACAACCGGGCTCCCGTAAGGTGACGTACTCTCGCGAATAATACCGTTATCCTCTAATTCTGCTACCATGATCCTCACCTTCTCCCGATCGGTTTTAGAGAGGCGGTAGGGCCCATGAAAAACGGGAACTTCGGACGTTAATTCAATTTTTATCTCTGCGGCATCCGTTTTACCTAATTCCTTCATCTGCAGAGATATGCTCCGCCGATAACTATTTAGTAGCCTCAGCAATCTCGTTCTGTTGATCGCGTCGAGGTATTCGCACCAAATATCGTCCTCTTTCACCGCTCCCGCTTGCTCGGCATCTATTGCCTCAACTTCTAATACTTTATCGTTTTTAACCGGTTGATCCAAGGTAAATGTCACCCCAGACGCGTCTGATATAGCCCTAGTACCGGCCTTTCGTAAGATATCTCGCCCGATGAGAATTTCCTTCGACAATTGGTCATCGGCAACAATAAAGACTTTTATCTTGAATGGAATCTCATCAATATGAACCTCGATTCTTGATCGAGCGATCGGAACGACTATCGCATGATTGAATGCCGACAAGGTTTTGTCCGTACCTTTAAATTTTAAATTTAAGGATCTCGCTAGACTCTCCCGGATAATCGAGCAGTCGCTTCCCAGATCAACGGTACAGGTCTTTTCCCGATTGCCTAGAACGCACCTCTTAAGTGGTTTATTTACTCGGGTTGCCGCAATCTGGCATACGTCAAGCGAGGTTGCGCCCCGTAGCGAGACCGTCCCCCTGCCATCTAGTCATGCTCTCCTCTCGTCTCTCTCCTTTCGCTGCTTTTTACGGCATTCCGTCTCAGTATGCCCCAAAATTTGACAAAAACCGCACCTCCCCCTAACTCCGATATTTTTTTCGGTCGCGTGATGGGGGTCCTTTGGCAGCTCCATTTCGTTTTTATTAACCCTATCGCGCCTTGGTTCCGGGCAGTTGACCCTGCGGTGCCCCTTCCCTCCGCAATTATAACACGCATCGGGGTCAAGACGCCCGGTTCGAGGTTGAAACTTAACTAGCCCGAAAGGACGCTTCGTGCTCTTTTCGTCCGTTGCATATCTCGTTTCTTTAGGCTTGCCAATCGACACGGATTCCAGACACCGACTCAATTCTGCGAGCGTCCCTTTTTTCGCAGTAATCAAATTCATTTTTAATTGTTCATTGTGGATTCCGTGAACCACGAATTCAACAATCTTTTCCTCCGGGATGTCTAGATTTGCTCGATTAATTCTTTTGACCTTCTCAAAGCAGTACGCTTGTAAAGACTGACCCGGCGTGCTCTTATATGCTACCGCGTATTCAAGTAGTTCCCCAAAATTCTGTTCCCCTGAAAATTGTCTAAGAATTGCTACCGTAAAAGCTTTCCAACTAATAGGAGCACTCTTTAGCCCGTCATACCAGCCCCTTGCAATACCCTTTAATTTTAATGAGGCCAAATAGATCTTGTGCGGGTCATCCCAGTCATACATTACCGCGTACATGTTCACCTTCTCTAACCATTCCTTAGCCGATAAATCTTTTTCTTCCGGATCAAATTCAGGTAATACCTTCTCGTTCACGTAATGATTTGACCGTTTCGAACCTGTCTTGATGATAGTCGACAACACTTCAGTTAGCTTCGCAAAATCGGACTCACCCTGAGCTGCGGTACCACCCACCGGACTCCTGCTAGCAGATCCATGCGTCAGGTAACTCGGCGACCGACTCCTGCTCCTCGTCTTAGTGCGCCGCTGGCGCTCTCCGCACCGACGGTTGCTATCAGATCCTGAAGCCGCTCTTCGATGACGGGTGCGATCCGAGAGCTTCCTGTACCTGCTTCGGCGATGACTGCTGGCCCCAGAACTGTGTCGTTTCGGGCGGCACGAAGGCGATCTCAGTCGCTGCCCATCGTCATCCTTCGTCCTTCTAGATTCCCCGTCACGGTCTCTCTTGCTCGACTTCGGTGGCATATTGTTCTATTCTCCGCTCGTAACACTTTCACTTTGATAACTCACACTTGTGGCTTTCAGATTTCACAATTTCGAACGTAGCTCGTGGTATATCCCACTTCTGATCTGTAGAAGGTATTTTATTTGGAACAGGAACTTTGACAGATTTGAAATAATAGAGAATAATTCGGTTTCGGCCTGATGCGCTTTCTGTCCTGGCTAACAGTCGAATGCCTCCAGGACCGCCTTCCTCCGAGAGCAGTCCTCGGGGCTCTCGAGTCGAGTTATTCCGTAGCGTAAACATCCGATAACCGATCCCGCATGGTTATCTGGCTGAGCCAGTCCTCTTCTAAATGTTTACTTCAGTAGTAGCAATAATTTATTGATCGGAAAAAATACATTGACTATCGACTATTTGTAAAAGTTGTCGAACTATTTTCGAGAAAAAAAGATTCACAGTTCTTTTACAGATAGTGAGATATTTAAATTTCTTGAACTCTCGGTTTGATGTCTCATTTTCGAAAATGACAAAATTCAATATTACCGACTGTAATAAAAAGAGAGTGAGAAAGTTGCTTAGTTGCTTGAAAGTGGCGATGATCTTCGTACGTGTGATAAATTGAATGGGCAGATAACAGTGAATATTAGAGATGTAATTATTTTGGCCGTATCACCTGTTGAAAGAAAAAAGCTTCATTGTTATTTCTAATGTAAAGAATTATAAAAGCGATCAAATAAAGTGTTCCCACCTACCTACTGCATTTCTTCTAAGCACCCAACAATTAAACAGATTTCTCATTTCAGTCGAATAAAACCAATTTTCAAAGAGCATTAGCATCAAGTTTCGAGCGTTATTTGAAGAATCAACTTTCCGAGTCACTACCTCGACTGTTCGAGATTATAACCTCAAAAATTTGTATGAACTACGTCGCCGCCAGAAGCGGAATTTGACAGTTGAGACTCGGAGTGGCATGCGCTTTGACTGTATAGTTTCCAGAGATTGTCCCGGTATACTGATTGCCGTCCATTTAACCCAAAGTGACTGATCAAAATATTGATTCACATATTTTTAATAGTTTATCATTACACCATAATAATGAATAGGTTTGTTCCATTATTATAGTACAACATTCAGATAATTCAATTTGAATTTAAAGTAAGAATTAGTTTCAATAAAAGAGAGCGAAGATTATTGATTATTATAATTATGCATGTTCTCTAGTGATGTGGCGTAATTTTCGAGCTGATTTCGATCATTTTTTTTTACAAAATTACAATTTTTTGGACCATATACTACTGGCGCATTGAGCCGATCGTTAATAATTTCTTTCTTCTTCACATTTCATCGTGAATTATTTTATTGTTATTTTTTTATAACCCAGTGGACACTGTTAATAGAATGTTAGCTGTGGTAAATTATAAGAAAAATGTGAAAAAATCGTCCTTCGGTATTTTGGTATTCTAGCATAACTAATACTGAAAATAAACTTGACAATCAAGCCTGATCATTAGACGTGAATAAAAATGTTTGTGATAACTACTTGAGGATTTTCAGCGCGTACCTGTCCGTAGGTTAGATTGACAAAAAATGTTCTTCGTTTACTACTTCATAGATTATTTTTAAAACGTAGTTAACAGTTCTTCGAATGTTATGCGAAAGAATAATGTTTATTTATGATGCTATAACTTAATTAACAAGTACAAATATCGGATTACTTAAACCTGATCGAAAAATTTTGAAAATTATTAGTAATAAATACCAAATGTTCCTGAGTCATGTGCAAGATTGATTAGAAAGTTAATTAAAAAGAAAATCAGAAGAATGTGAAATGGTAATTCGAAAATATAATATTGTTGTAATGAAAGCGTTTATTAAGGTATAATAAATTTTTGTATGTATTATTTACTTATTCTGTAACTTCTTCAAGTCATTTCGGAAGTTTTAACAAACTAAATTTTGAGTAACCTTTCTGGCAATTTTCAGGAAGATCACATGATTTTGAACATTGGTGTAGAATCCTTGCTACATCATTTTAAAAACATTTTTTGAGATGTTTCATTTCAAATTTTATAAGAAAAATTATAAATATTTTTAAAACATTTCAAGAAATTTTTTGCAAGTTCTTGACGTAGACTTTTCAACTTGCATCAATCTTTTTTTCAAATATATCTGAAACGTTTCATAAAACATTCAATAAAAATATTTCTGAAATATTTCAAACAGAGTAAACTACATCTAAAAAAGTCACTCTATAATTCTTGCGACAATATTTTTGAAACAATTCTTGAAAGTATCCCCACTGCGAGGTAGAGGGTACCCGAGTTATTCGGGTGTCGAGGTGAGGAGTCCAGCTTGTGAGCTCGTACCGCCGACACGAAAATAAAGAGTGGGCTCCTCCAAAGTGTTCCGTGTATTCAGTGCTACCTCGCCAGTTCCCTCAATTAATGGGCTCTCAGCAGTGACGACGAGAATGGAATTCAAACAAATTGAACATTTAAATAAATTAAAGGAATGGTGGAGGGAGTTACAAGATGCGGAGACGATATAAACGCTGATAAAGAGCTCGCGAAGTGGGAAGAGATTGGTAAGGAAAAAAAATTCAAATCGGGGCGAGCCGCCTAGATTCAAACGTACTCCAAAGACGAACTATTGGTGATTTTTTCACGATTCGAGGTCGAGTTGCCAACGGGAGCGAAATTAGACTCTGTGCGGAAACTCTTAGTGGAAGCAATGCGTAGTCGCGGAAGGAGAGGACCGGTAAAACGAGGACGGACGAGGCGGTGCGAGAAGAACCGAGAATGGCTCAATTCAACGCCAAGACTATAGAACCATTCAAAAAGGGGGCAAAATGGAAAACATTCGAGGACCAATTGGAGGCTTTCATCATCTTAAACGATGTTACCGAAGTGAAAAAGTCAGTATTACTGATAACACGATTTACTGCGGAGGTCTACGGAGAACTCAAGGCAGCGGTAACCCCTGCGAAACCTTTAACGATGCCCTACGAGACCCTGAAGACAAAATTGGAAGAGTTGTACGCACCCAAAAAAAACATACATCTCGCAAGGTTTACGTTCCGCGGAAGAAGGCAGAAGGAGGATGAGTCTATCGATGAATTTGTAAAAGCACTTCAAATGTTAGCACAAAAATGTAATTTCTCAGCGGTAGAGTTAAAGAATCAATTAAAAGATCGACTGATATCTGGAATGAGGTTGAGAACCGTGCGTTATAAATTATTACAATCGCCAGATTTGGAGTGGGAACAGTCGGTCCAGTTAGCAAAAACCGTCAAACTGGCCGACGCGAAAGCGGAGTCATTGTTATCACCGCAAACTTCAAAACAAGAGGCGACCGAGGCTCCAAGTGTGAACGCTATATGGCATGTCAACAAGGGGCGACAACAGAGAGGCTACAACACACCGTGGCATCGTAGACGTAGAGCAAGCGGCTTCGTCCAAGGACGAGGAACGACGAGAGGAAGAGGAAATCTCCAACAGCGGGCACCGAGCAGCAACGCGCAAGCAGCGTCGAACCCAGCAAGCGAAGAGTGTTACTGTCGTGGGGGAAAGAGACACCGAAGTTACCAGTGTAGCCTACCAAATAAATATTGTAGCGAGTTTGGTAAACAAGGTTATATTTACAAGACGCGTGAAAGAAATAGATATCGACTACCTGCGGCAAACCAAAACTTTATAGACAGCGAACAGATGACTGCGGACGAAACGTCAAACGAAGAACAGCGTTTCACGAGCGATCATTGTCCCGAGGTCGAGGATGGTATGGGTATATACATATACATGTATATGATGAAAGAGAAAGCAACAACGAACGAAATAGGACCGCACCGCATATAGAAACGATTGAAGTAAATGAAGAATTGTTGAAAATGGAAGTTGATTCGAGTGCGCCGATCTTCGCGATCTCAGTCGGAATATACAAAAAAAAAATTTCTAGTGTTAGGTTAAACACCGCCAAAAGAGAACTTCGCGAAGATGACAAAAAACCGATTGCGGCGGTTGGATATATCGATGTAACAATTGAGCGAAAGAGCGTGAAATCGAATGAAATATTGTATGTCGTGCGAAACGAAGGTCCGCCGATTATTGGCCGAAACTGGATGTCAGATTTGAAAATGTGGCCGCTGACGTTTCACCACGTAACCGAAGATCGCGAAAAGGGGGGCTAGATCCAAACAAAGTAGCCGCGATGATCGCAGTTGAACGAGGTTTTCCAAGGTTATTTGTATCACGAACGCCGCACGTATGTATACCAATGTCAATAATGATTAATACCGCTTTTAGAAGAGACGAGGAAGTGTAGCTCTAAATTCATATGATATATTCATGCTACAAAACGTTTCATGGCACGACCAAAGCGCAATGGCGTGATTTACCGTCAGCAACGTTAGCATCTCCGCACCCGCCAGATCCCGTGGTAATCAACACCGGGGTGAGGCGAGCGGGGGATCACGCGCTTCACGAATGAACGTCGCGAGGCAAGCCTTTGTTTCAAAATTGTAAATTCAGCAAAAACCTCGCTCGCTGCTCCACTCTCCAAGGGGTGCGGGACAAGCGAGCGAAGTCAGTCCCCTTAGAGACAGGATCAAACCAACGTCAACGGAAAGAGGCTCCTTCAAAGCTGTCGAGTATAGAGTTATAAGTCTTGGGTCTCCGATGATTAGAGAGAGCATTCCTTTGAGGTATTACTACGGTAATCTTGATCCCGCGTAAGCGAGCTAAAATTTCTTCTACTCCTAATTCGAGTAGTGGTTAATATCTCTACAAATTTTTAACACGATTGTCTCATAGATTAACGAGAAAATCACGGTTAAAGTCAGTACTGGTAACACGTCTTCCTCATTCCAGGCCAATAAAACGCACACGATTTTTCTTGTCACAACTAACTGAGCCGCGCTAATCTGATGAAAAACTAACATTTGACAGAGCAAAAAATTAGAATTTTTTGTGTCTTGGATTCAAACTTTTTCACTCATAGGACTTTTTGATAAACGCACACAAAGTTCAACATTTATCACAAAATTTCTGGCACGACGGTCGAGAGGGCAGCGTCGCGGCAACGTTGCAGTAAGACTGTGTCGGGTGTATATACGTGTACACTTTCGTATCCACTCTGCGACTGCGCGCGGTGTGTATACATGTACACTACTGAATCTATTCTGAGACTTTGCCCACTGCTATCCGCAATGTATTCATATGTACCCTACTACACTTCTCGCAAAAATTAAGGGAACACCAAAATTTTCGAAATTTTTTGGTGATTTTCAACAGGCTGTATTTCAGTGAAAAATGGTCGTACAAGAAATAAAAAAACAGAGCTTTCGAAGCTTGAAGACTCTAGTTTTTGAATTTTTCGGTTAAAAATTTTTCGAAGCCCTATTAGCCATGCAATCCTTGGATAAAGCACGAAGAAAAAATCTTCAAAATTTTTTACATTTTTTTTTTCGCTCTACGGGCATGGAAAAATTTTTTCGAGCCAAACCAATGCCTAGATCGCATATCCTGTTTATTCAGCTTTAAGAGCCTTTTTTTTAAACCTTGATACGTCCATTTGTCTTCGAGATATGGAATTTCGAATGCCAAAGGATCCTTTTTCACTCAACTGCCGATATCTCTGGAACTACCGGTCGCACAGCAAGCAGAAGGGCAGTTTCTTCTTCTGCAGAAAATTTTCTACAAAAATCTGTCATGGTTGATGTCAAAAAAAATTTTTTTCCACCTTTAGCGTTAACGTGAAAAAAGAGCGAAAAAATGCCATTTTGCCTTTTTTTGGATAATCGACTGTATCTTCGTCAATATTGGGGGGACAGCTTAAGTTAGAAGAAAATTTTACAGCCTGATGTACCCCGAAGGTCCCCCTAAATCGGTAGATCGATCGGTTCAGCGGTTTTCCTGGACCGATTGATTGAAATTTTGAAAAAATTAAGGGAACAAGGTTTTTGTTTCTTAAGGAATTTTTGGATAATCGACTGTATCTTCGTCAATATTGGGGGGAAAGCTTAGGTTAGAAGAAAATTTTACAGCCTAATGTACCCCAAAGGTCCCCCTAAATCGGTAGATCGATCGGTTCAGCGGTTTTCCTGGACCGATTGATTGAAATTTCGAAAAAATCAAGGGAACAAGGTTTTTGTTTCTTAAGGAACCTTGTTCTCTTAATTTTGTCAAAATTTCAATCAATCGGTCCAGGAAAACCGCTAAACCGATCGATCTACCGATTCAGAGGGACCTTTGGGGTACATCAGGCTGTAAAATTTTCTTCTAACCTAAGCTCTTCCCCCAATATTGACGAAGATACAATCGATTATCCAAAAAAAGGCAAAATGGCATTTTTTTGCTCTTTTTTCACGTTAAGCTACGGGTGTAAAAAATTTTTTTTTGACATCAACCATGACAGATTTTTGTAGGAAATTTTCTGCGGAAAAAGAAACTGCCCTTCGGCTCGCTGTGCGACCAGTAGTTCCAGAGATATCGGCAGTTGAGTGAAAAAGGATCCTTTGGCATTCAAAATTCGATATCTCGAAGACAAATGGTCGTATCGAGGTTTAAAAAAAAGCATCTTGAAGCTGAATGAACAAGCTATGCGACCTATGCATTGGTTTAGCTCGGAAAAATTTTTCCATGCCCGTAGAGCAAAAAAAAATGTAAAAAATTTTGAAAATTTTTTCTTCGTGCTTTATCCAAGGATTGCTAATAGTGCTTCGAAAAATTTTTAACCAAAAAATTCAAAAACTAGAGTCTTCAAGCTTCAAAAGCTTTGTTTTTTTATTTCTTGCACGACCATTTTTCACTGAGATACAGCCTGTTCAAAATCACCAAAAAATTGCGAAAATTTTGTTGTTCCCTTAATTTTTGCGAGAAGTATACATATATTCACCAATTAGATTCGGCGACAATATACATAAAAACTGACAATTTTTCACTAAGAGAAATAATTTATCACATGCTCGTATTCTCAGTCATTTTTATTTGACATCATGTTCTGTTACACAGATTTATATTCAACGTAGAGTAGAAAAGTAAATTATGCAGTGAATAACAAAATCCAAAACTGAAGAAAATCTTTATAACGGCATAGATCTTTCGTCTTACAAATGTAACAAACTATCACAAGCATATTACAGCTTATCACTCGTTCGCGTAAATCAATTTACGCTAACTAACGTTCTTTGCAAGAAAATCAGTAAGAGCCAGTAATATTCTTTTACTATCGGTGACTAGAGGCTTCTTATTGATTATTCGTTCTGATAATAAATTAACGACTCCATTTTTTCCACTAGTTTTTTGAACTTCTTTCAGTCTGTCGTACGTAATGCCAGCGCTGGCCATTTTTTTGAGCATTCCTGCCGATATAACATTTTTTAACGGCTCCAAATAAGGCAATGCCATCGCAACTTTTATGTTATGTATGCAATTATTTGATCTTTCAATAAATCGTTTACATGTTGTAAAGAAAATGGCAATGTCAATAGCAACAACGCTGAGTTGTTCCAGTATTTCTACGTCATATAATGCATCGTGAAAACGTGTGTTGGTCTTCAAATTTAGAATATCTTCAGCTAATTCCTCTAGCTTGAACATTCCTGGTCCCTTTCGCTCGAGATAAATTTTTTTCAATAATGGTAACGTATCTGAAAAGCCAACGACAACTAATTGGAAGTCTTCAGTCATCGAATGACCGTTGGCAGCAAGGACTAAACGTGTTGCATAAAATGTGGCATTGTGAGCAACAAGTAGAAAAGGTTTTTTGAATAGTTTTAAGGATTCATAAAAAGCAACCAGCGCATCTTTAATGGGAATTGAATCAACTCTTTAACCATGTAAATGTAATTCTCCTGCCACATTGTTCAACCCAGTAATTACAGATGCTCTCGCGTCTACTACTTGCGTTGGATTCACATATGAGCAAAATCTAAAACTCTGAGACTTAGCTGCAATTTGCAGTTTCTCTGAAGAGTGAGACAATCCAGAAGTTTCGAGGTCAAAATATATTACTTCGTAGTTGTCGGGAATTAATTTTAAAAGTTTGTTTTCGGACGGATCAGAGTAATTTGTACAAGCGATGTCTGTGTCAAACTCTAAACCACAACCTGACTGATATTGCACTCCTGCTGTTTTACGTTTTTTTCGTGAATTTTACCTGTCTACGCGCAATTGCTTCCGTCTAGCTTTTGCAGTGGGCAATTTCTCTCAGGTCGATCTAGCTTTTCGTATGGCATCGCTTCTTTTCGCCAATTCTGATGTGAAGCCACCCGGTGTCATTTGTGCGTTTTTTCTCACATCACACACATATTTTTCACCTTTATTCAGAGAACAAACGCAAGCTGCATAGCGATAATCGCACGATTCGCTCAAAGAAAAACAGTCGCACTTACGTGCTTTTCGAGCCGTCATTGAGTTCACACTCTCGTTAGTTTGGCTGAACGCGCGTGCTGCAAATTTCGAAGCATTATCTGCATATTTCTTCAGCAGTTTCATGAATTGCTCATATAATTGACTATTTTTCAATTGCACTCAATGTGAGCCATTTCTTTCGGAACTACGTGCGCACCATATTCCACAATTTTCGTGGTTATAAAAAAAATGATCAGGCAATTTACGCAATGGAGCTGCAAGATCGGCGGTGTTTCCTTCGTTCTGCGCGCGACAATACGCAAAACAAGTTTTTATATGCTTAATGACATTTTTTCCTCCGAGTTCAGAGAAACGAGAACGCAGTTCATATAACTCGTTAGAGAAATTTGTCGTCAGATGATTGGAATCGGCCAGCTCGAAAATGTGCTGAGATCTCTCTCGGCGTATTGCTGCTATCGTTGAACAGTCTTCATCCCCGATGACAACTCGAATGTCGAGCCCTGCCTCCTTGAGAATACTGCTGCGATTGACTAATTGAGCTCCAACAGACGCTTTCATGGCCTTGGCGGTGCCATCATAATTTTGCCGACAGTCATGATGTACTTTTGGATATCCTAGATCGCATTTTTTGCATTTACGATTGCGCTTTGCGAAATCTAATATTTTATTGCTGAGAAGCCCGATTATCGCGCCGTACCCGTTCAGACTATCGTAGCTGCGTCCGTTGCCACGCTTACTCCATCCCACGTCATACGATACAATTATATTTATGACATGACTCAGGGCGTTATCAAAATCTAGTCTATCGGTATCGTCGGTCCTAGGCCGCATGAAGTCTGCAAGGGGGTAAATTTCGTCTGATATTTCCTGAGGCCTGAAAATTTTGAATAACAAAAAAAACCAATCACAATGCATTTCCCACCTTTCGAGTTTTTTCATTCTGTTTGTGTTATATTTGTTTATTTTTGTATTGGTCTTGTACATTTCATACTATATTAGAGATTGAGGGGTTCGTGGTTTCGTGTAATCGCTGCATATTTTTTAATTCATATAATTATTGAATATTATTTTCATTTGTCTATTATAACGTTTGGTGTGTGAATAAAATTTTTTTTATACAGATCTCTGTTCCAAATCATCAAACTAATGTATTCATCCACGGATACGATATTGTTGGAATTATGACACTAAAGCTTGAAAAGTTGAGGTTCAACGGAAAATACGTTTTTTTTTGAATCGTTCGTTCAATTTCAAAAACCATGAGAATTCTCTTACCGATTTGTCTTTGGATCTTGAAAACAAATCGTTTCATTGTCCTGGCCAAATATTGAATGAGAATCTCGAGCTCGGCTCGAGAAAAAACAGAATTCCGTTGCGTTCCAACGGTGCAAACTTCACCATGGTTTGGAATTAACCATTGAAATCTAACGGTATATTTGTATGTACAATTCATGCTGCGAGGTGCTTACAACCACTTATTAATTTGATGCCAACGTTGTTGACTTACATGCAATTGAGTAAGAATAATTATCTATAGATTCTTGACATGGATAGTACGAATTCAGGTACGATAAAATGGAAATTTTATACGGAACTATTATTTTATGATAATACTGCAGTATCCTTGTTTTTTGTGCAATAATTCCACCAATATCCTTTCGTTGAAAACAATCTTAGTTATGCCATTCAAGAGAATAAAATGTTCTGTCACAATGACAGAAAGCTTACAATTTATCACGCAGCGTATCGATATGCTCTACGACTGAGTTTTGTTCCTCCGCTGCTGCACCTTGGCAACTGTCCTTGGCAGCTTCTTCGATGAGTGGACCGATTTCACGTTCATAGCGCTTGTATGTTTCCTGACTCAAGACCGGCATATCTATGCACATTGCAATTTTCCTCAGTGCATTGCATCCTGCTCCGGAGTGAACGGCACCTATGAATTTGCAGTTCGAGGTTAGGTTTTGAGATTAGATTCTCATTTCCAATGACAAAATTGAAGATATTCACTTTGTGTATGCATAATCGATTAGTTATGAGGAGAAAATATCGGAGAGCACATAATAGTTGCATAACAACATACCAAGTACAGATGCAGTGTTGGCGTCATAATAACGAAGACCGTCGTTGAAGTGTGACTTGCTTGAGTGGCATTTCGTTAGCGTGGAGCAAGTATCACATTTCATAGTTCAAATGTAGTAGAAGCTTGTTGTTTTTTCTTTCATGATATGATTGAATGCCAATTGTTTTTTACAATTGCTGCATATTATGTTTTTGTTGACTTCATTAGGATCGATCAATCGCATGCCACGGAGGATGGTCGTTGGCTTCTCGATACGTGCCACATCTGGCTTTTCTTTATTCCGCTCAATGAGCTTCAATCTACCAGCAACCACTGACTTTTTGTTCCGTTTCCCTTTATACGGTACCAAATTTTCTGTATTCACTTTTAACATAACCACACTTTTGTTTCGTAGAAAAATCACAGTACGCACAACGGTCTCTGGTATACACACGGTACTAGCGAGTCCGTGGCGGCCGACGCTGCGGTGTTGCCACGAGCGGTCTCCGCGCGTTGTTCATTGTGTGCGCCTATCGATGTAGTCATAAGCGAGTGTAAGTGAACTGTACTAGACCAAAAGTTGACGCTAGATTCGGGAAATCGCGTATGCAGAACATTACTTTTCTCGTCCTTGAATAGCAGATCAGTCATTTATAATAAACATATATGCATCAATACATAAGATTGAATCAATTGAGACCCTACGACTGATTTTATTTTTGCATTGCAATTATTGAAAGATACAGCAAGTGGATTAACTTTTGGAGCCGTTCGGTCTGTAGTTATGCCTAAATGATCCGTTCGCAGGTTCACCTACGGAAACCTTGTTACGACTTTCACCTCCTCTAAATGATGAAGTTTGGACATCTTCCCGGCAACATTGGCAATGCCGAGACATTGCCGCGTACCGGTTCGAAGACCTCCCCAAACCATATGATCGGTAGGAGCGACAGAAACTGTGTACAAAGGGCAGGGACCTAATGAACGTGAGTTACTGACTCGCGCTTACTGGGAATTCCTTGTTCCTGGGTAATCATTGCAAGCCCGAATCCCTAGCACGGAGGAGGTTCACCGGGTTACCCAGGCCTTTCAGCCAGGAAAGACATGCTGATTCCTTCAGTGTAGTGCGCGTGCGTCCCAGAACATCTGAGGGCATCACAGATCTGTTATTGCGCAATCTCGTGCGGTAGAAGCCGCCTTTCCCTTCAAGAAGATTCATTTGTGCGCAGGTAGTGAAAACCGCTCAATCAAGGCCGGGGGCCTTGGATATACCGGAAATTACGCCTGCTCAGCAGGCTAGAGTCTCGTCAGTTGTCAAAATGATCCAGACAAATGAATCCACTAGGTAAGAACGGCCATGCACCACCGCCCACCGAATCAAACGAGAGCTCTCAATTTGTCCATATTTCCGGCATCCGGACCTGGTGATGTTTCCCATGTTGAGTCAAATAAAGCCGCAGGCTTCACTCCTGGTGGTGCCCTTCCGTCAATTCCTTTAGGTTTCGGCTTTGCAACCACACTTCCCCCGGAACCCAAAAGCTTTGGTTTCCCGGAAGCTGCCCGCCGAGTCATCGGAGGAACTTCG